>NC_053027.1:228774137-228834560 GCF_003073215.2 Triticum urartu | reverse complement strand
GTGTATGCTTAGTTTGTCATGCCATGCTCTATAGTGAGTGCATCGAGCTCGTAAACATGCCTACTCGTTGACTGATTTGCCATGCTCCAGTTTTTCACTAAGTCTGAATCTGTTTATGTTTTTGCCATGTTCACATGCTTGCAATTGTATTTTCTGGTCCCTTTTGGCTCAAGGTCACTACAGGACTTTTGTTATGTGCTTAGAGTAGCTTCATGCCATGCCTTTCTTTGCCATGATATGTTCCTGTAGCATGTAGTTTTCATGCCCTAAAGTTTGCTTCCTGATGATAAATTCCAGACTTGTGTTAATTTCACTAAGTATGAAACCTGTTATCGTTTGCTCTTTTGCCATGCTTGTTTGAACCTGTTAATGGATGAATTAGTCATAGATCAGTGTTCATCTTTTGTCAAGCTTCATGAGTGGATCCCTTCCATGTACTGTGTTGCCAAGTTTGAGCGCTGTAGAATATTTATCTTGATGCATTTAGATGGCTACTTGCTGTTTATCGCAGACCGGTGCCATATTTGATTTGCTTGCCATTTCCAAACCGTGCATCCGATTCTGGTGATCTTTATATCGATTTCAACCGAAATGAACTCCCCTTTCTAGTGGAACTCTTGGATTTCCAAGTTGAGGCCAGGTTCAATCATTCCTTTCCAAATCATGCATATGCATCACATACCGCATCCCGCATATCATGCCATGTTCATGTGTTGGTTGTTTACTATGTTGTGTGCTTCTTTCCGGTGTTGCTTCTTCGGGTTGGTTCCAATAACGTTGCGTTTGTGAGGACCCGTTCGACTACGTCCGTTTGTCTTCTTCATGGACTCGTTCTTCTTCCTTGCGGGATTTCAGGCAAGATGACCATACCCTCGAAATCACTTCTATCTTTGCTTGCTAGTTGCTCGCTCTTTTGCTATGCCTATGCTGCAATACCTACCACTTGCTTATCATGCCTCCCATATTGTTAAGCCAAGCCTCTAACCACCTTGTCCTAGCAAACCGTTGCTTGGCTATGTTACCGCTTGCTCAGCCCCTCTTATAGCGTTGCTAGTTACAGGTGAAGATTGGAGCTTGTTCCATGTTGGAACATGGATATTTTGTTGGGATATCACAATATCTCTTATTTAATTAATGCATCTATATACTTGGTAAAGGGTGGAAGGCTCAGCCTTATGCCTGGTGTTTTGTTCCACTCTTGCCGCCCTAGTTTCCGTCATATCGGTGTTATGTTCCTGGATTTTGCGTTCCTTACACGGTTGTGTTATAATGGGAACCCCTTGACAGTTCGCCTTGAATAAAACTCCTCCAGCAAGGCCCAACATTGGTTTTACCATTCGCCACCTAGCCTTTTCTTTCCCTTGGGTTCTGCAGACTCAAGGGTCATCTTTATTTTAACCCCCCCGGGCCAGTGCTTCTCTAAGTGTTGGTCCAACTGAGCGATGTCCGGAGCTACCAGGGGCAACTCTGGGCTGGCCCACCCGACGTCTTGCTCATCTGGTGTACCTTGAGAATGAGATATGTGCAGCTCCTATTGGGATTTGTCGGCACATCTAGGTGGCTTTGCTGGTCTTGTTTTACCATTGTCGAGGATGTCTTGTAACCGGGATGCCGAGTCTGATCGGATTGTCTTGGGAGAAGGAATATCCTTCGCTGACCGTGACAGCTTGTGATGGGCTAAGTTGGGACACCCTTGCAGGGATTTGAAATTTTGAAAGCCGTGCCCGCGGTTATGGGCAGATGGGAATTTGTTTATGTCCGCTTGTAGAAAACCTAAAGTTTATCTTATTTAAAATGCATCAACCGCGTGTGTAACCGTTATGGTCTCTTCTCGGCGGAGTCCGGGAAGTGAACACGGTGTTGGAGTTATGTTTGACGTAGGTTGTTTTAGGATCACTTCTTGATCATAGTTGTTCGACCATGCTTTTGCCTTCTCTTCTCGCTCTCATTTGCGTAAGTTAGCCCCCATATATGCTAGTCGCTTGCTGCAGCTCCACCTCATACTTTTACCCTACCTATAAGCTTAAATAGTCTTGATCGCGAGGGTTTGAGATTGCTGAGTCCCCGTGACTCACATATACTTCCAAAACCAGTTTGCAGGTGCCGATGATACCGTGCAGGTGACTCAACCAAGCTCAAGGAGGAGCTCGATGAAGATCTTGTCCTTTGTGTTGTTTCGTTCTAGTTGATCAGTAGTGGAGCACAGTTGGGGTCGATTGGGGATCTGTGTAGCTTTTGGGGTAGTCTTCTTTTATTTTGGTTCCGTAGCCGGACCCTGATTGTATCTGGATGATGTAATGCTTTATTCATGTATTGTGTGAAGTGGCGATTGTAAGCCAACTATGTATCTGTTCCCTTATGTATTACATGGGTTGTGTGAAGATTACCTCACTTGCGACATTGCTTTCAATGCGGTTATGCCTCTAAGTCGTGCTTCGACACGTGGGAGATATAGACGCATGGAGGGCGTTACACAGGTCGCTTGACATCTGAACGGCGAGGCGAAGGAACGCGATGCGGAGGAGGAAGGATTCCGGCGCACGCCTACCTGGCGCGCCAAATGTCGGATATCGGGTTCTGGCAGACCCTTGAGGTTCGAACACTAGGGTGCGCGCGGAGATCTCTCCCCTACCGATCTACGTCTAATCTCCTCACATGATCTAAGCTGGAAACAACGAACAACACAAGGGACACGAGATTTATACTAGTTCGGGCCACCGTTGTGGTGTAATACCCTACTCCAGTGTGTGGTGTGGTGGATTGCCTCAGGGGCTGATGATGAGCAGTATAAGGGAAGAGCAACCTCGCGAGAGGTGTTCTTGAGCTTGTGCGATGAACTGCTTGGGCGAGTTCAGTCGCCTCTCTCTCTCTCTATCTCTCCTTTTCGGTCCCTCCTTGTCTGCCCTCTCTATCTCTCCCTCTGGGTGTCCTCTCCTTCTGTGGTGGCTAGCTCTATTTATAGGGGCCCTGGGCCTCTCCCCAAATAATGAGCGGTAAGGGGCCAATAATTGGCCATTTTGAAGGGAACATCTAGTACAAGTTATCCTGACCAAAGTTGGTCTTCGGCTGCCAAAAGTACTGGTGATGACACCGTCTTGGGCTCCACGGTGACCTCCGTCCTGCCGCTCTGCTGGTCTTGGTCTCGTTGCACCGGAATGGTAACCTTTGCCCGGTGCCTTGGTCTATGCTTGCCCCCTTTGCACCAAAGGGGAAACAAGGACACCGCACAGGCCGGCGCCCTCCCGGCGCCTGCCTGGTGCCCGCCTGGTCTCGATCGTCATGGCTTGCATCACGGGCTCCTCGTGAGGTACCCCTGCCTTGATCTCTCCGCCTCCTCGCGAACTTGCCTGATCTGGCTGCCTCTGAGGAAGCTTCTTGCGATCCGCCCCGCGAGGCTTGGCCCCTCGCGAGGGTCTTGAGCTTGAGCTGATGAAGATGGGCCACACTGGGCCCCCACTTGAGCCACGCCGCAGGCCGCAGGCAGGCAAGTCTAGGGACCCTCGTTCCCAGAACACCGACAGCAGCTAGCGGAACAGAAGGAGCTCCTCAAGAAAGCCCAGGAGGAGGCGGAGGCTGGGGAGACCAGACTCCTCGCTGAATTTGCGGTCGAGCGCTCCGCCTGGACCGACAAGGAAATGGAGCTGACTTCTGGCTTTCACGCGATCAAGGACATAGTCGACGGTGAGCTTCCCTCTTTTTCCTCCTTTGAACTGCCGGCTTGTTGGGTGAGCCGGCTTCTCATTTTTAACTTCGGCTTTTTGCTTTCTGTCTTGGCAGACTTCTTTCATGGCCACTCGGACGCCGCCAACCAGGACATCGAAGCTGATCGCGAAGGACGGAGGGCGGACGGTGCGCAGATCGCTGCCAACGCCCCCCGGACCCTTAACGAGCAGATCCTAAGCATCGAGGCCCGTCTTCGGCCGGCCCACCGGATGCTGCGCCGGCTTCAGCGTGTCGGCGCCCAAGCGATCGCCGCCCTGTGGCCCGACATGCCGGCACCGCGCACCCCCAGTCTGACTGCCGACTGGCTGGAGGTGGCGGCCAGCCGTATTGAGGCCTGGAAGGGCTCCTCGGCCCGGGCTGGAGTGCGCCGGGCCTTGGAGTTTGTCAAGGCGTGGTATCCTGGGCTGATTCTAGCCTATCTAGCCACGTTCTGGCTGGAGGCTCTGGAGGAGTTGGCAGGCATGGAAGATGAACTCGTCAAGTGCGCAACGTCAATCGCCGAGTACACCGACACCAGCATCTTCGTCTCGGAGCGGGTTGAGGACGGCACCGAGGCACCACCGGAATGGTTCGGGCTGAACTCGGAAGACGGCGAGGACTCGGCGGAGGTGATTGACTCCAGCGGCGAGGAAGAAAGCGAGACAGAGGAGGAAGGAGAAGATGAGGCGCCAGAGGTCGGAGCGGGCGTCCAGCCCCAGCCCGACCGTGCTTCAAGCAACGAGCCACGCCCAACCGAGCCGACTGTCGCCATGGGAGACCAGGCGGACACTGCCCAGCCGGCCGCTCCACCAACCGCCGCTGCCGATTCCTCCGCTCCACCGAACCCTTCTGCCACTTCCTAGGCCGCTAGTTTATCTTTGTTTTACCTGTCTATCAATCTTGATGAACTTGTTAATTTTGCACAATTCCTCCCACGGGGTGTATCTTAAACTTGTGTTTTGAAGATCGGCCAAGGGCCTTTGTTATGTAAATATTATTCCGAGTTCTATCTTTTCTTGCTTGCTGCTCTTTGGCTTTTTCCTTTCCCGCCTTCCCTTGGTTGTTGTCTTGCCAGCCGAACAGCCGCTCTACGGAGTGTGGCTGGTTCAAGTACTTAGCTACTTCTGGAAGGCAGGTACTTAGCCGTTTTAGAACATTCTAGCAAGTTAAGTAGAAGCCGGCAGGCCGGCTGCTCAACAGTCAGTCGTAGGAGGCGGGAAACCGGCTCGAACTATGTGTGTGCTTTGTGTCCTTAGTCATTTTTCATGTGGATACCCATTCTGCCTTGCTCCTGCCCACCAGACAGTCGCTCTGCGAGCTATGGCTTCTGGCAGGAGACGGCTTAAGTGCGGACACATTACTTGTCCGGCTGCAGGAAGCACTTCATAGTACAAGACGGCAAGTCCCCGGGCCGACTAGTCGGACCCGGCGCCACATGGTATAAAGAAAATGGCATACTCATAGGCATAATTCTTATCATATAGATAAAAGAGGGAAGTCCCCGAGCTCTTCTCGGGGGACCCAGAGTCTTCGTACTTTAATACGAAAGGTAGCATGGTACATACCGCATCAACTATAAAATCTTCGAAGGAGATTTGCATTCCATGGCCGCTCCGTCTCCTTGCCGGAGTCGTCCCTCTTGCGTGCTCGAGGCTTCTGAGCGTCGATCAGGTAGTAGGAGTCATTGCCTAACACCTTGCTGATGATGAAGGGGCCTTCCCAAGGCGTCGAGAGCTTGTGCTGGCCGGCTGTTCGCTGGTTCAGCCGGAGCACAAGGTCTCCTTCTTGGAAAGATCTCGGCTTGACCTTCCGGTTGTAGTATCGGCGTAGGCTCTACTGGTAGATGCTGGACCGGCCCTCTTCCAGCAGATCGATGCCGTTGGGATGACGGCTTCGGCACCGTAGATGAGAAAGAAAGGCGTGAAGCCAGTTGACTTGTTCGGAGTTGTGCGCAGACTCCAGAGGACGGCCGGCAGCTCGTTGAGCCAGCAGCCAGCCGACCGTTCCAAAGGCTCGACCAGTCGGGGCTTGATGCTGCACAAAATAAGACCGTTCCACTTGGCCGTTTGACTGCGGATGGGCAACGGATGCTAGGTCCAGTCGGATGCCCTGCATCGCGCAAAAACGGGCCAAGGCACATTTGGCGAAATTCGTGCCGTTGTTGGTGATGATACTGTTTGGTACGCTGTACTGGATGGTGATGTCGGAGATGAAGGTCACAGCAGTCAGACCATTCAACTTCTTAATCGGTTTTGCTTCCATCCACTTGGTGAACTTGTCCACCGCGACAAGCAGATGAGTTAAGCCACCTCTTGCCATCTTGAATGGTCCCACCATATCCAGGCCCCAGACGGCAAGGAGCCAAGCTATGGGAATAGTCTTGAGTGCAGAAGTCGGCTGATGAGGTTTTGAACGAAACTTCTGGCACCCTTTGCATTTCTGGACAAGCTCTTAGCGTCTTCCAGGGCAGTTGGCCAGAAAAAACCATGACGGAAAGCCTTGGCGACAAGTGCTCTTGAAGTTGCTTGGTGGCTGCATTCACCTTGATGGATGTCTTTGAGGATTGCTTGGCCTTGATCCGGCTCGACGCAGCGCTGGTAGACACCGGTGACACTGCGCCTCACCAGCTCTCTGTTAACTATGGTGTATGCTGCTTCCCGGCGGCACTTTCCTGGCCGAGACCTCATCAGTCGACAACTCTTTGTTTACCAGGAAGTTGAGGATGGGCTAGGCCCATGAAAGTGCTGCGATTTCTTCGACTGTCAGGACTGCAACTTGGACGAGGGCGGTTGGGCCGGGAGGCGGTGGGTCGGCATCGGCTATGGCTTGCTGGATCGATGTAGTCTCTGGACCGACTTCCGCAGTCCCCGGGCCGGGCTCTGAAGTCCTCGGGCTGACCGCTGCAGTCCCCGGGCCGGGCTCTGAAATCCCTGGGCCAGGTGCGACTTCCGCAGTCCCCGGGCCGCCTGCCAGAATTCCCGTGCCGACTGCTGGAGCTCTTGAGCCGTATCCGACTGCTTCGGGAGGAGCCAGCACGAAGATAGAATCTAACTCTGGCGATGGCTTGACAGACGGCTTGAGGAGGCGTTGTAGGGCGACGCCGGTTGGTATTGCTTGACAGGTGGAGCCGATTCGCGCCAAGGCGTCTGCTTGCTCATTGTCGTTTCTTGGCACATGGAGAAACTCGCACCCATCAAAATACCCACTGAGTTGCTGTACGAGGAAACGATAGCTCGCCATGTTTGCATCCTTGGCGTCCCAGTCGCCTGACGACTGCTGGACCACCAAGTCGGAGTCACCATAGCATAGGATCTGGCGAATGCCGAGTTCTTTGGCAAGCTGGAGCCCGTGAATGAGTGCCTCATATTCAGTGATGTTGTTGGAAGCAACAAAATGGATTTGCAGCACATATCTGAGCTTGTCGCCTTTGGGAGAGGTGAGGATGATGCCGGCTCCCAAACCGGTGCGCATCTTGGAACCATCAAAGTGCATCCGCCAATGGGTGGAGTCCGGCGCCGGTGGCAGGTACTGGGTCTCGGCCCAGTCGACGAGGAAGTCGGCCAGCGCCTGTGACTTGATGGCGGTGCGAGGCTGGTAGTAGATGGTGTAGGGGGCCAAATATATGGCCCATTTTGGCCACTCGGCCGGAGGCATCTCGGCTTCCAATGATCTCGGCGAGTGGAGCAATGCAGATAACAGTGATTGGGTGCTCTTGAAAGTACGGCTTCAATTTTTTGGCGGCAAAATGCATGCTGTAGTACATCTTCTGATAGTGGGGGTAGTTTTGCTTGGAGGCTAATAGCACTTCACTCAGGTAATACACCGGTCTCTGGGCTGGTAATGCCTGGCCTTCCTCCTTGCGTTCTACCACTATGACTATGCTGACCAATCGGCTGGCGGCGGCGATGTAGAGGAGCATGGGCTCCTTTGGTGTCGGAGCCGCCAGGATAGGTGGAGTGGTCAACATCTTCTTGAGCTGGAGAAAAGCTCCATCCGCCTTCTCGTTATACTGGAAAATATTGGTCTTCTTCATGAGCTGGTACAGGGGGAGAGCCTTCTCTCCCAGCCGACTGATGAAACGGCTGATGCATGCCAAGCAGCCGATGAACTTTTGTACATCGAGCCATCGGGTGGGCACTTCCATCCTTTCGATGGCCTTGATCTTCATATGGTTGCACTCTATGCCATGTTCCGAGACCAGGAAGCCAAGGAGCTGGCCGGCTGGCACTCCGAAGACGCATTTCTCCGGGTTGAGCTTGATTTGAAATCGGCGCAGGTTCTCAAAGGTCTCTTTGAGGTCTTCTAGCAGCGTTCCACGCTTCTCCGTCTTCACCACGACATCGTCCATGTAAACATGGGTGTTTCTACTGAGTTGCTTGAGGAGACACTTCTGCATGCAACTTTGAAATGTGGCGCCGGCATTCCTCAAGCCGAACGTCATGGTTAAGTAGCAGAAGGCTCGAAATGGCGTGATGAAGGCGGTCTTCAGTCGGTCGGCCGGGTTCAGCTTGATCTGGTGATACCCTGAGTATGCATCCAAGAAACTCAATAGCTCGCATCCGGCTATGGAGTCCATCACTTGGTAAATTCTTGGCAAAGCAAACGGGTCTTTGGGGTAGGCTTTGTTGAGGCTGGTGTAATCAATACACATGCGCCATTGCTTATTTTTCTTCAGCACAAGGACTGGGTTAGCCAGCCACTCTGGGAAGAATACTTCCATGATGAAGCCGGCTGCTAGTAGCTGGGTTATCTCTTCTCCGACAACTCTTCTCTTCTCTTCTGACAGGCGGCACAAGGGCTGCCTGACCGGCTTGGCATCAGATCGGACATGTATCTTGTGCTCGGCGAAATCCGTCGGAACACCCGACATGTCTTTCGGTGACCATGCAAAGATGTCCCGATTCTCACGGAGGAAATCAACGAGCTCTCCTTCCTATTTCCTGTCGAGGTTTGCACCTACGACAGCGTACCTCTCCGGATGCCCCGGGTCCAAGGGTATCTTCTTTGTCTCTTTAGCCGGCTCGAATGAGCCCTCGGCTTCCGACTCCTTGCGGTGGGGTGGCATTGCTCGGCTGCTTGCCTGCCATTGCCACAACTCGATCAAGGAGTTGCTTCTCGGCCGCGATCACAAGGGACTCGACCAGCCGACTGCTCTCAGCCGCACAAGCGGACGACTTCTTGTAGTCCCCAGCCATGGTCAGAATTCCCTTAGAACTCGGCATTTTCATCTTGAGGCAAGCGTAATGGGGGACTGCCATGAACTTGGCCAGTGCAGGTCGGCCAAGTAGTGCATGGTACGGGCTCTCGAGGTCCACCACCTCAAACTAGACTGGCTCCCGTCGGAAATGATCCTTGTCTCCAAAGAGGACATCTATCTGGATCTTGCCGATTGGTGAGCAGGAAAGGCCAGGAACTATGCCATGAAATACAGTCCGACTGAGCTGAAGCTGCCTGTGTCTGATTCCCAACTTCTCCATGGTATCTTTGTACAGAATGTTGATGCTACTGCTGCCATCTATCAGAAATCATGAAAACCGAGCAGCTCGCCTATCAGTGGTAAAGGTGGCATCCAGAACCAGGGCGTAGGAGCCGGGATTGGGCATCACATATGGGTGGTCGGCTCTGCTCTAGTTGATGGGCTTCTTGGACCAATGCATGAATTCGAGGGTCTCTGATGCTACTTCATTCACTTCTTGTTGTCGTTGCCGTCTGCTGTGATTATCGTCGGCCACGCTGGTGAACACGACATAGGCTCTGTGCTCTTCAGGGTACTCGTCTTGTACGGCTCCGACTGGTCGAACGGCCGGCTGCTGAGGGGGAGGGGCGACTGCTGCCCAGCAGGCGCAGGAGGCGGAAGGCCGTCTCCTTTGGCGATCCTGGTGAGCCAATGGCATTTCCGAGTGGTATGGTTGGACGGCTTCGCACCACTGTGGAATTTGCAGGGTGCGTCAAGAGTCTGCTCGTATGAGAAGGCCGGTACCCAATTGGGCTTGCCGCCCTTCTGGCGCTTGGACGGAGGCTGCCCCTCCGGCTGCTGGTCTTCGACTATCGCCACCTGCCGGCTTGTGTGAGCCGGTGGCATGGCCTTGCGCTTGTTGTCGCTTGGTTGCTGGCGGCGGCTGGTGTCACCAGCCGGGGTTCGAGGAGCCTAAGGGGCTACTTCGCCAGACGCATCAACCTGGATTTCTGCCTTCATGGAGGAGTCGGCCGTGGCATATTTATCTGCTATGATCAGCAGATCGTCGAGGGTTGCCGCCTCGTCATAGAGGAGTCGGTGATTGAGGAGGGTGCCCTCTCGGCACCCAGCGGTGAAGTACTCGATAGCCTGCACCTCGTGCACGCCTTCGCAGGAGTTGCGGAGCTCGGCCCAGCGCGTGAGGTAGTCGCAAGTCGACTGGTTGGGGCCTTGCATGCACAAGGAGAGCTGGCAAGGCTTGGGCGGCCGCTTGTACGTGCTGGTGAAGTTGCGGATGAAAGCTTCAGTGAAGTCAACCAAACTGTTGATGCTGCGGGGCTTCAGACTGTTCAGCCATGTCCGGGCTGTGCCCTGGAGCATAAGCGGAACATACTTCACGGCAACGCGCTTGTTGCCGTTGGCTATGCTGATGGTTGTGGAGTAGTCGACCAGCCAGTCCTCCGACTTCACGGAGCCGGTGTATTTGGGCGTGTCTCTTGGGAGCGTGAACCCTTTGGGGAAAGGCTCGTCTCGAATGCGGGGGCCGAAACAGGGTGGGCCTAATTCATCTTCCTCTTCTAGCGCTATGGACCGATGGAGACGGTCGATCCGGTGGCGGGCATCATTCTCTCCGACTCCCTCTCGGCGGCCAAGGCGGTCGCCGAGAGTCGGGTGATCAACAGGCGGCGGGGTGACGTGCCTTTCCCTTCGAGGGGGAGGAAGTGGACAGTCATCCCGTCGTTCCACTCGTCTTGGGCGGCCGTCTTGGTCGCGCTCAATGGTGATGCCAGTCCGGCTGCGGCTGGCAGCCGGCTCCTTGTCTCTTCTCCCGCAGACGTCACCAGTCGGCATCCGAGATGTCGCGCCTTGGTCTCGGCAGGGAGGCGGATCGTTGTTTGGCCGGTGTGGCACCTCAGTGTGGCAACCGGCCTCGTGCTGCTCAGCAGCCGCATCGAGGAGCCGTTGGACGTGCTCCGCCATCTGGCGATGCTCTTCGCCCTCAAACTTGTCTAGTTCTTCTTCTTCCGCCTGGGCAGCTCAGATATTCTCTGCGGGCGTGGCATAGACGGGGCGATCTGCCCCGAGCAGGCTGGCGATGGCCACGCCGCGCTGATGGACCACGCCAAGGCAGCTGGGCCTAGCGGGAGCCGGCGTGCCGCCCACAGCGTGGTCCATCTCACGCCGGTAGGCTTCCAACAGGCGTCTCATGCTAGCCAGCTTCTTGGCGCCCTCGACAAACTGGAGGCGGCGTGTCTCCATCATCTCGGCGTCGGCGTCTTCTGGGATGGGCGTCGTCAGGTCTTGTAGTGCCACGTTGAGCGGGTCATGAGCATCTCCGCCAGAGTGCTCACTGTGGCCGATGACAAGCACCTCTGTGACGGCGCTTTCATCGCTCTCCTCGCGAGGAGGTGGCTCGTCGTAGACCACCATGTTGGTGGGGAACGCGTCGAGCGACGTAGTGTCGGAGTTGAAAAGCATCGGATCGGTGGAGCCAACGGATTCTAAATCCGCAACGGGCTCGCTGGCGATGTGAAGCCGATCGAAGAGGCTGACGAGGCGGATCTCGGGGCCGTCATTGCCCGCATCAGACGCCGGCTCGTTGGAGAGGCGAACCTCGCCAACAAGGTCAGTGAGGCAGCTCGCCGCGTAGGCGAGCTCCGCGCCATGCAGCGTGTCGGCACAGACTCCGTCTGGCGTGCCGGGCTGGCTATGCTCGCCAAGGAGGAAAAGGGTTCCCGTCCAGAACTGGTCTCCGGACGATGGTGCACCTTGCCCCATGGTGGACGCCAAATGTCGGGGGTTGGGTGCGACATATGCTAATGGACGGCTTATCATGGTGGGAGCGAGTAGAACGTCGCCGGTGCCCGGAAGCGGGATGAGGCGTAGACACGTACGCCGGCGAATCTTACCCAGGTTTGGGGCTCTCCTAGGAGATAACACCCCTAGTCCTGCTCTGCGAGGTCTCCGCATGATCACTAAGGGACAAGTGAGTACATTGGAAATCTAGAGGTGGGAGAAGGCAAGGCTTGCTCTCTCCTCCCCTAGGTATGAATCTAGTCCTAACCGGGTGCTAACCCTTTGCATGGCTGCCCTGGGGGGTTTATATAGGCCTACCCCCCAGGGGTACAATGGAAATCCGGACGGGCGTAGGGCCCAGTTGTCAGTCTCTCTGGTCGCCGGACTCTCTGCCGCCTGGTGGGCCCCACCGGCTAGTCTGGTACGGAGCTGACATGCCGCTTCCGCCGCTTGCGGGTCCTGCCGGTTGTGGATTACTGTAGCCGTGTTGCTAATGATGTGTGATCGGTTGGGGAGGCGTGGCTACAGTCCCGCTGCCTGGTGGGAGATCACTATAGCCACTCTGCATCTGATCTGGTTAATGGTGCGTGGGGCCCCGAGGAAGGATCAGGCTAGCTGCTGGGAGCCGGCCTCCCTCGGGTCAGACTGGTGCGGCTCCTGCTGCCCTCTGGGCTCTCGCTAACTGGTAGGGCCCGCCGTCCTTGGGCCGTACTGATAGGTGGTCGTGGGAGTAGGACTTGGCCTGTCAGGAGTGACGTTAAGGGCGAAGTGGCAACAATGTCACGCCGGGCAGAGATCTCCGCTGGTACGAGGCACTATGGCGATGCCCGCTCCTGGATTCGTGGGGGGATGGGCTACACTGTTGCCTCACCCTGTCCTATCTTCTTTAATGGGGGTGCAGACTTTGAGGGCACTGTGGGCCGACTGCTGGGAGCCGGCCACTCTGGAGGCCGCCTGCCAGGAGTCGGCCTATCTTGGAGCCGCTTTCCTGTGAATGGCCACCTTCTAGCAGTCGGCCGTCCGGCCAGCCGGCCACCAGAAGGTGGCGCTTCACCTCGACGCCTTGAGGGGCGCAGCCGGCCCGATGTCTTGAAAGGTTCTGGGACTCGGGTTAGGCTACCCGTGGCCCATTACTCCGACAACTAAATATGAGTGTGTATCAATAGCCATGTTATTTTCCGCATTTTCATGATGTAGAAACATGCATCACACGATTTCATCTAACCATACATTAGGGAAGTAAATGTGCGTATGGAGAACTCTATATTTTGAAGTAGTGAAGTCCTAAAATGCTTATTGTTGGGGATATTACTGCTGGACGTAAACCGGCCAGGGGTAGCCGGGTTAACTCTATGAAGATTAGAAGCCGATGAAGTCATGAGGATGGTGGCGCTTTACAAAGGCCCAAGGCCCAAAGGCAGGTTAAGGCCTGTAGATGTAAACCAACTTTCTCATGTAACTTGCATTGTAAGATAGGAAGGATAGAGACCAAGCCGGACACGTTTATGATCCGGTCTCGGGACTCTGTAAACCGGCGGGCATCAACCTGTGTATATAAAGGGACGACCCGACAGCGGTTTATGGACAACAGACAACAACTCGAGAGCCAAGCTCCCTGGTCATCGAAACCCTAGCAATACCAACACAACTAGACTTAGGCTTTTACCTTCATCGAAGGGGCCAAACTAGTATAAAAACTCTCGTGTCCCTTGTCCGGTTTAACCCATTTAAGCTAACCCATAGCGATGGCTCCATGACTAAGTCCTTTCACGAGGACATCTGCCGTGACAAAACCACGACAGTTGGCGCCCACTGTGGGGCTATCGCACGAGGGTTTCGAGTTCTTGAAGGGCAGCTTCGAAGGACTCAAGGGATACACTGTGGGCCGGATGACTAAGAGTCGCCGCGGCAAGCTCTACATCGACGATGCAGGATGGGGTCCCGAGGCCGGTTCAATTGAATAGGGTACCGGGTCCCCTTTGGTGGAATTCACGTCTTCATCGGCAAGATCAGCGAACCAGGCCCTCAGACGAACATCTGCACCAACACCATCAAGACGGCTCAGCATGCAAGCTCTGCCCCGGTTCAGCCTGCTGTAAAGCATGTCTTCGTAGGTGTCATCCATGGAGCGGAATATGAGGAGGGATCCGCATCTGGTGGTGAAACTGTTGTCTACTCCGATGACGAGTCTTCAACTGGAGAGACCGAGTCGCTATACCAGTTACAGGATGGCAGGATTAGTGGAGGTTCTGATGGCAATAGTATTCCGGACCCCCTTGATCTGCCCAACCGGGTCACGGTCTTCATGGTCGGTACACAGCCGGCACAACCCTCTTCTACCGCTGCGGCGATGATCTCCGGTTCAACAGCAATGCCAGCAGGGGCAGGGGGCTCCGCCGCCTCCGGCTCAGGTTTTGTCTGATTTGTTCGACGCTTTAGCAACATTGCTGGCACCAGAAGTGGATGCAGCAAACCGAGATCAGCACAACACAGAGATTGCAAATGTGAAAGATCAAATAACTCAGGCTAAAGAGGACCTGGCAGCAGAGAATGCCAGGGTGGCTACAGAGCGGGCCAAGTTAGAGGCTCAGGCCTACCGGTTTAGGCTGGATCAAAGCGCCGCACATGATGTCCTGAGGAGGAGATACCGGTCGCACCTCCCGCCGGGTTATGAGCTACAAAACCTCTTCAACATGCCAGGAGTTGGGACCAATAATCAGCCAGTGATAAATCGGACGGAGGCGCCGGTAACAAGAGCGCCGGTTCGGCCGCGCACGATGGACCCGCCTCGTCAGAACAACATTTTGTACATTCTGACGCCCCCAGGGCATTACTCCAACCCGCTGGATAACATTGTGGCCATCGCGTCATGATTGGTAGCCCTCCTGATTGACGGCGAGTCACCAGTGGCGGTTGAGACACGACAGGCCAAAGAGCTCCTTCAAACAACTTTAACCCAGCAGCAGGCTTATTTGCATAGTCGCAAGAGGATTCATTCCACCCCCCGCCTGAGTCGGAGCTACAACAGGCACATTGAGGATGAACCGGCCGTGTCAAGCAGTGCACGTCACCGTAACTCACTGCGAGGGCATAACCCGGCAGGTGGTGGTGCTAATGCGCAGGATGTGGTGGATCATGGTCGTTCACGTCGAGAAGCTGAGTTAACAGCATAGCATGCGGCTCGTCAGCTTACCCCGGTTCGTCCTATCGCTTCAGTGGTGCCAGGTGTGGTCTTCAGTTCTTTAGGGGTGCCGTGTCTCACCCCCGCTTTGCGTAATGTACAACTGCCCAAGGATTTTAAAGGCCCTTGTAAGGTGCCCAATTACACTACCAATTTACCCCTGAGTCATGGGTTGAGAGCTATGAGATGGCGATGGAGATGCTGGATGTGGATGAAGCGGTGTGTGCTAAGTACTTCACCATGATGTTGGAGGGGACAGCTCGTACTTGGTCAAAGAGCTTACCGGCTAACTCCGTCGGGTCATGGGTTGAGTTAAAAAAACGGTTTATCTAGAGTTTTAAGGATACATGTAAGCAGCCTATGTCGATTGTGGACCTGGCCGCTTGTGTTCAAGAGGATGGGGAGTCTACAACCCATTGGGTGAAACGAGTCTCAGCTATTCTGCATTCGTCAGACCGCATCAATGCGGATACAATAGTTTTGACATTAGAAGGCAATTGCCAGTTTATGCCATTAAAACTGAAGTTGGGAAGGCTGAAACGTCACTGCAATGACATGTCAACCCTTATGGCTGCTTTGGTGAAGTATGCCGATTCAGATAGTACCAAAGACCCTGAGTCTGAGGATGGCAAGCCGGGGAAGGGGAAAAGAACGGCAATGCCAAGGGGCAACAACATAATCCATCAGGTCATGGGAACAACGGTAAGCGAAAGGCAGACAATAGCTTGGACTTTGTGGCTAACATCAATGCACAGGATAACGGTCAGCGTCGTAAGGGCAAACCGCCCCAGAGGGGCGGAGGATCAGGCCCCAATATGTAGCGCCTGTTAAATCAACCTTTTCCAAAGCTTGGATCGAAGGAGAAGCCAGCTTTGCATCTTTGGAAGGATTGCTTCATCATGCGAGAGTTCAAAAATTTCAAGATGTTCCAAGATGACAATGGCCCGCCCGGCGGTTCAGGAGGCGGTTTTCATGGGCCGGGTTATGGAGGCGGCAGCTCCGGTTCAGGATTCCATGGCCATCAGACCGGACATGGCAATCAAGGTAATCAAGGCAATCAGGGAGGTTATGACCATCAGGGGAATCCGCAACAGCAGCAGTCGGGTTATCAGAGCAATCCGAAGCAGTTGAATAGTGGGCAGTATCATGTCTTCACTACTAGCTTGTGTAAGCATGACCAGAAGCTTCACAAAAGGGCCGTGAACTCTGTTGAACCGGCAGTGCCTCAGTATTTGCGTTGGTCTGAACAACCAATTTTATGGAGTCGAGAGGATCACCCACCCCGGGTTGATAATCCGGGTCATCTGGCCTTAGTGGTGGCACCTCAAGTTGGGGGTATATGTTCACCAAGGTGCTTATGGATGGGGGAAGTAGTATCAATATCCTTTACTATGATACCTTCCACCGTATGGGATTGACAGATAAGAATCTTAAACCGTCGAACACCGTTTTTCATGGTGTGGTGACTGGTAAATCGGCGTATCCAGTGGGCAAGATAGCCCTAGAGGTGGCTTTCGGAGATGATCATGATTCAAGGTTAGAAACGTTGACTTTTGAGGTGGTGAAAATCAAGAGTCCGTATCATGCCCTGTTCGGACCACCGGCTTATGCCAAGTTCATGGCGAGGCCGTGTTATGTTTATCTACAGCTTAAGATGCCGGGCCATAAGGGGACCATCGCAGTACATGGGAGCAGGAAGATTGGTTTGGAATGTGAAGAGGGTGATGCGGCTTATGCTGAGTCGGTTTGTGCCACTGAGGAGCTGAAGTTTTATAAAGACAATGTTGATCCGGCAGACATGACTTCTTTGAAAAAACCAACTACAGAGCATGATCCGGCGTTGAAGTTCAAATCGGCTACAGACACTAAGATGGTTGATTTTGTTCCTGGTGACTCATCCAAGCAGTTCAGCATCAGCGCTAACCTGGATCCCAAATAGGAAAGCGCGCTTATCGAGTTCATCCGTGAGAGCCGGGACATCTTTGCATGGAAGCCTTCTGACATGCCAGGTGTACCGAGGGAACTCGCTGAGCACACACTTAATATAGATCCTAAGTCTAAACTGGTCAGGCAGTTTCTCCGCCGCTTCAACAAAGAAAGGCGTAAGGCTATTGGTGAGGAGGTAGCTCGACTGTTGGCCGCAGGGTTTATCATGGAGGTCTTTCACCCGGAGTGGCTGGCTTATGTGTGTAGACTACATAGACTTGAACAAGGCTTGTCTAGCTGATCCCTTCGCCCTCCCTCGTATTGATCAGATTATTGATGCTATGGCGGGTTGTGACCGTTTGTGTTTTCTGGATGCTTATTCTGGTTATCATCAGATCAAAATGGAAGTTAAGGACCAGGAGAAGACAACTTTCATAACTCCTTTTGGAGCCTTCTGCTATGTATCTATGCCCTTTGGTCTCAAGAGTGCCCACGCGATGTATCAGCGCTGTGTTCAAAATTGTCTTCATAAGCAGATTGGGCGCAATGTTCATGCATATGTGGATGACATTGTGGTGAAATCTAGGAAGGAGGAAACATTGATAGATGACTTGAAGGAAACCTTTAATAACCTTCGGGTTTATAAGATGATGCTAAATCCGGACAAATGTTTCTTTGGTGTTCCGGCAGGCAAGCTCTTGGGTTTTTCTGGTGTCTAACAGGGGCATTGAGGCTAATCCGGAGAAGATCACAGCTATCACCTCTCTGGCTAAACCGGCATGTATCAATGACGTTCAGCGTCTGGCAGGCCGGATTGCGGCTTTGAGCCGGTTTATCAGTCGTCTTGGGGAGAAAGCTATCCCTTTATATCAGATGTTAAAGAAAATACATGACTTTGTCTGGAGCGACGCGGCTGATAAAGCGTTTGAGGATTTGAAGAGACAGTTAGCTGAACCGCCAGTCCTTGTGGTTCCGGTCGATAAAGAGCCCTTATTGCTATATGTTGCTGCTAATGCCTGGGCTGTTAGTGTGGCTATTGTTGTGGAGCACAAGGAGGCTGGAAAGGAGTATCCTGTTCAATGGTCGGTTTATTACATCAGTGAGGTGCTTATTGAATCAAAGCAGAGGTACCCACATTGGCAGAAGTTGGTGTATGGAGTTTTCATGGCAAGCTGGAATCTCAAACATTATTTTCAAGGTCATCCTATCACAGTGGTTAGTTCAGCCCCTCTGGGAGATATCATCCAAAACAGAGAGGCGACTGGCCGGATTGCCAAGTGGGCTATTGAGCTTGGACCTCACGGGCTCAAATATACACCTCGCACAGCGATCAAATCTCAAGCACTCGTGGACTTCATCAATGATTGGACAGAATTGCATGCACCAGAGGAAAAGCCAGACAACACTTATTGGACTATTCACTTTGATGGGTCCAGGCAATTGGAGGGCTCGGGAGCTGGAGTTATATTAACTTCCCCACGAGGTAACATGTTTTGTTATGTTCTCTGCTTAATGTTCCCTTGTACTAACAATGCAGTTGAGTATGAGGCCTTACTCGACGGTCTACGGATTGCTAAGGAGATGAACTTAAGCCGGGTTAAGTGCTTCGGTGACTCGGACCTGGCGGCTCAGCAGGTATCTGGCACTTGGGATTCTAAGGATCCACTGATGGCTGCATATCGACGGGAGGTGGACATGGTGGCTGGTCCATGTGTACATACCTATGTTCGCCCTTAAGTAATCAATAGCTAGAATAATATGCTCACAAATTTTTTTCCCATAGAACATGAGTATATAACAATGCATGGTCCGTTAGTTTCCTTGAAGAATTTGTTTGTGATGACAGAAGATGATTAAATAACATGCATGACACGGTAGTTTCTTGTGAAGAATCGATTGTGAGATAACATGAGTATAACCATGCATGGCACTTCTATATTTTCGAACCGAGTATACATTTCCCTGTATTTTCCTCCCAGATCCAACAGGGACATATCAATGTTGTTTCATGCATTATCCTACTCCTACTCTGAACAATGCTGATCTTACAATAACAATGCCCGTCCTTTTTGATATGATGCAGTGTACCTATAGTTATTGCACTTTATAATCACACCACATTTGCCAAAAACAGGGAAGCACAACTGGTTCCTCTCTCGATCAGAAGACGACATAAGACTGATGATCATTCAGACACATGAGCCGGAAAAGTTATATTGCAAAAACCCCATTGTATGCAAGCACCGTGAAATACATGAGTATCCGGACAGTGGTTGTTATGTCTATGAGCAGGATACCAGCTTGTTGGGGCCTCCAGGATTTTTGAGTTGGAGGCGGGTAAATAGCCTTGGTTCATACTCTCTGTTTCTTGGACTCAATTATCTGATTAACCAGGAGATCACCATTGGCAAGGACCTTGATGGCAGAGAGGCTCTGTTTGCTATGGAAAACTGTGTCTACACGGCGAGCCCTAGGAGTTCGGGAGTAAACTCCCCTGATTGTCAACGATGTAGCCTGCAGCCAAAAGAAGGTGAGAATGACAAAGGTATCTGGATTAACTTTGATCCTTGGATGTGTTGAGTCCGACAAGCAGTGATGTGGTTCAAGCCTTCAGGTTGATAGGTAATTGGGCTGTTGTGTCGAAAGGGTGGAGTACTGGTGTCTCCGGATCACTAGTGGCTGGACCGGGGCTGCAAATTATGATGGTGTTGGATCATCCCTCTTCGAATGACTTGTTGTCTTTGCTGCTTGTTCTGTATGGGTAGTTCTCTCTTTTGTTATGCATATTCCTTATCATTTGGTGATCCTCGTCTATGTCACTCTTACTATGTAATAGTTGCCTCTATTTAGAATGTCATTCTCGTCTGGATCATGAGAGTCTGAGCGCTGCAGATGGCTGCATTTTGGTGGTGTAGCAAGACTTCATATGAACTATCATGTCTTGCTGTTTATGTCAGTAGTAGTCACTAGTCAGTGTTTGAATGTTGTATATATCGTTCTTTTGAATAGTTTATTGTCTCGAACTACTGGTGGTCTAAATGAGGGCATCACCATTCTCCAGTGTTCAGAGTGTATCTGTCGGATTTCGGGTTCCGGCAAAACCCTTGAGGTTCGAACACTGGGGTGCGCACAAAGATCTCTCCCCCTCTCTAGCTCGCGCACTCTACGATCTCACGGCCTAGCTCGACGAACCCAGAGAACACGAGACACAATATTTATACTGGTTCGGGCCACCTTTGCGGTGTAATACCCTATTCTAGTGTGGTATGGTGGATTGCCTCTTGGGCTGAGGATGAACAGTTACAAGGGAAGAACAGCCTCCTGAGGAGAGGTGTTCTTGTGCTTGGTGAACTTGTGTGGTTGAAGATTGGAAACTGATCCGATCCCCCCTCCTATGGTGGTGGCTAGTCCTATTTATAGAGGCCCTGGTCCTCTTCCCACATATTGAGTGGGAAGGGATCCCACAACGGCCAAATTCAAAGGGAGACAACTAGTACAAGCTATCCTGACAAAAGTGGTCTTTGCCTGCCAAAGGCTCTGTTGGTGACGCCGTCTTGGGCTCCACGATGACCTCGCTCTTGCCGTCCTACTGGTCTTGGTCTCGTTGCACCGATATGGAAACCTTTGCCTGATGCCTCAGGACTCCTCGCCTAAGCTTGCCCCTTTAGTGATAAAGAGGAAACAAGGACTCTGCGCACGCTGGCGCTCGCCTGGTTCCAGTCGTCATGGCTTGCGTCACAGGAACCTCGCGAGGTGCCCTCGCCTTGATCTCTCTGTCCCTCGCGAGCCAGCCTGGTGAGGCCACCCCTGAGGAGGTCTTGCGCCGTCCGCCTCGCGAGGCTTGGCCCCTCGCGAGGGTCTTGAACGTTTGCTGGTGAAGATGGGCAGTACGGGGCTGCTGGTGGAGCCATGCTACGGGCCGCAGGCAGGCAAGTCTGGGGACCCCCGTTCCCAGAACGCCGATAGTAGCCCCGGGGCCCAAGGCGCGCTCGGGCTTGGCTTTGAGGTGAAGCCAAAGGGCAAGCACGGAGCACCGCGGGCCCCATCAGCCTACGTTGTGGTTGGCGCGTGGCGACTGATTGGTCGTGGGTGTCTCCGCTTCCCTACGCAGCCTCGGCAACTGCCCAACTTGACGGGTCCTTGCTACATGCAGAAAAAGATCATTATTACCTTGGATCGTGGAGGCTAGCGGTTGGCCTCCCCTTGGCTATAAATAGGAAGTGGGGGCTGTAGCCCCCGTCACCCGTCTTTTCCTTGCTCCACTGCTCGCTGGTGTAGTCACGGCACCGATACGGAGGTTCTCGGCCACAGAGAAGGGCAAGACTCCCCTCAACGAGCCCGAGCTGCTCCTGCCGAAGAAGAGGAGGTCCCATCGTCGCGAGATGGTCGCGAGGCTGGTAGTGTCGCGGCCATGGTATGGGGGGCCATCTCCTGGGTACCCATTGCCCTTGTACGCTCACGCCGAGGGTCCCGAAGGGAGGAGCGATGAGCGCCGCCGTCCATGCCAGGGCCGTGGTCACTGTGCCGCAGAGGCGCTTGCCGTCGCCCCAGGGGTCCATGTTGCGGACTCCTTGCGCGAGTTCGTGCTGTGGGCGGCGATGCCTCCAAGAACTTGGATTCGCCTTCCGCGGTTCTTCACCGCCGAGATGCCGCTGAGGGGCCCTCTCGAGCTTTGGCTGCAGCACGCCGACTGCGACGCCCCGGCGACTAGAGCGGAAGTTGAAGCCATCGCTTCTGGGAGGAGCTTCATGAGTCGAGGCTGGAGCGAGGTCACCCAAGCCTATCGCGTGTACGGTGCCCTCGCCATCCACTTAGAGTATGATGGCACCTCCACACTGTTCTTCAAGGTCTTCGACAAGGAAGGCCGCCGCTTGGAGTGCTTCCCTGAAGGGGGTCGCCAGGACGGCGTAGTGGCGGGCGCCGGGCCTGCCGCTGGCCTCGCCCGCAGCTCCTCCAGTGACAGCGGTGACTCCGGGTGGTCTAGCGACTCTCCCAAGCTCATGGAGTCTCTGGAGACGAGCGACAACAGCTACGTGCCCCCGAGCTACCGTCGGGCCCGGAGTAAGGCCGCCGCGTCTGGCCGCCGCTGTCGTTGATCTGGATGGGGTTGGCGCCGGCCTTCCGTGGCCCACTGTTGATGATGGCATCAGCGACATCCGACACGTGCAGATAGAGCTTCTAGGAATTCCCTTTCTTTTGTCCCCTGCGAGGAATCGAAACAGACCCTGCGGGGGTGTGTAAAGCATCTGTAATGCCTTTTGTTGATATTATCCTTATTATGAATATTTGCGAGCGCTTGTCCTACTGAGGCTCGATCCCCCCTTTCCAATCCCGCGACAGCTTGGTGCTCTACGCTGACAGGTCCCGGTCTCCAGGCAGGCTGCAGCCGTCGCTGGTATGCCAGGTCGCGATGCCATGGTCAAGGACAGGAGGTGAGCGGCTCGAGGTCTAGTAAGAGCTCCCGAGACGCGATGCTCAAGAGGTCCCCTTTTGCGTGCCGCAGCAGGGCAACGAAAAGGCGAGAATCTTATGTCGTAGCGTTGGCTCGGTCTAGGTACAAGACTTATCTTGGCGTTCCGGAGTCGGCTTCCCGTGCCGCACCAGGCTTGGGCGTCGGCCGCTGCTGGGTAGCTAGGTTAGGCCCGTGCGGGCCTCTCCTTCTTCTCCATGTTCTTCCTAGTGCTCTACGTCTTCAGGTCCCGGCCCTCGAGGGAGCTCAGCCGCCGCTGGTATGCCAGGTCGCGATGCCGTGGTCAAGGCCAGGAGGTGAGGGCTGGAGAGCCAGTAAGAGCTCCTGAGTCGCGATGCTCAGGGGCCCCCTTTTAACGTGCAAGCGAATCGCATGGGAGAAGAGAGAGAGAGTCCACGGCACTGCCCTCTGTAGTGCTCAGGAAGTTCCTACAAGTTAGCGCGAGGAGGGGCGCAAATTGCCGTGGTGATCGCTGGTCCGTCGCTGGCTTGTGGGAGGGTACTCCCTACTACGGAGAGCCCCGGGGGCGTGTACAGCCCTGCCCTGACACGTGGCCTGCACGGAAGGGCTAGGCAAGGTGTATCTGGGCACTCGTGAGCCAGCGGGGGACTCACGAGGCCCTACCTCAAGGAGGGTTGCGCCTGGTCTTGATTCTTGATGGCTATGGCATTCCTGCGAGATGGTTAGAGAACCCATGCCGAGTGGATTTCCTGAGGCTATCGCACAAGAAGGCCAAGCATCAACGACCCCAGGAGGTGATGTGAACGGGGCCGGCCCGCCAGACAGAGCTCAGCCGTTGGATTTATCGATGCTGCAGGACGGGCCCGAGCACAGACGCCACCCCTAGCCTTCTAATGCGAAGGATCCTGAAGAAAGACAATCAGCACGCGGCTTCCATGGTAGGTGACAATCGAGCAGGTGATATCCATAGATAGATTATGCATGAAAGGCAACTAGCTTAGGTAAATGCGAGAACGATACATGCCACTGGGTTGGACCCGAGCGGCCTGGGGTTAATGCAGCCCGAGGGGCGCTCCCAGCAGAGTGAACTGAAGATGCAAGAAGATACATACCACAGGGACGGACCCACACGGCCTAGGGATGACGCAGCTCAGGGGGCGCTCCCAGCTGAATGAACTTGGAAAAGTGTCACCTGGTTTTGTTGTTGAAGGAGTGTTAGGGGTAGCTGAAGACACGTAGCAAAGAAGTTGCTCCTCATGAGCCACCGAGAACCTGAGCCTCGGGAGGCTCTGGAGACTCAGGTGGCCTCCGGAGGACCGTCTCCATCTCCACCAGGACCGCGTGGTTCCTGGCCTCCTGACCTGCCAGGATGCTCCGCAGATTGCGCTGGAAGGCGGTAGCCACGCTCGGCAGGCCGAACGGCATGCGAACATAGCTGTGAGGTGGGCCCTCACACCGGCCAGCACTCGAAGGCCAGAAGCGCTCCTGAGATGCTGCCCTATTGAGCCCTAGGATGTCGATGCAGACGCGCAGCTCACCACCCTCGCCTGGGTGGGGAGCAACGCTCGGTGGGTTGCGGTCGCCGCGTATTGCTCTTGCTTCCTGAAGCTCCTGAGATGCCTTGGTCATGAACTCCTGAGCGCCGGGCGCTCCTCGCCCGGTGTCCTCCTGAGGGAAACGTGCCACGAAGCACGCCTCCACGTGGTGCTCGAGCGCCTCCCTTGTGATGTTGGCCAGGTCTGAGGCCCTCCAGAAGAGAGCCCCCGAGCCCTGCCCGAGGAGGGCACCGGGCGCGCCTCCCTATGCGAGGGAGGGAGGCGCCCCAGGCACTGGTGCGGCTCCTGAAGTGGTGCCGCTGGAGGTGCCGCTCCCTTGAGGCCCAGTGCGGAGTAACTACTTCTTCTTCTTAGGGTTGGCCTCAGGAGGGTACTGGGCACCTGCGCTGTCAGGGTCCTCGGGTTATGCAGCTTGGAAGGCGCGCTCGAGGGAGCACACCGCATCTCTTTCTTCGGAAGGGACCATGATGATTCCGCTGCTTCCTGGCATCTTGAGGATGTTGTAGCCATGGTGGGTGATCGCCATGAATTTGGCTAGCACTGGGTACCCATGGATGGCATTGTATGGCAGGCGGATGTGGGCGACATCGAAGTCGATGAGCTCGGTGTGGTAGTTGTCGCGCTGACCGAAGGTGACAGGGAGGCGAACTTGCCCTATCAGGGTGGTGGAGCCGTGTGTCACTCCTGAGAAAGGCTTCATGGGCTGGAGCTGATCGTATGGCACTTGAAGGCTGTCGAACATTTCGACGGACAGGACACTAAGTCCTGCACCGCTGTCAATGAGGGTCTTGGTGACTTGGACATTGCTAATGACGGGTGAGCAAAGCATCGGGAGGACGCCGGCGGTTGCCGCGCATTTGAGTTGGTCCGTCGAGCTAAAGGTGATGGCGTACTTGGACCACCTGAGCGGGCACGTAGCCTCGAGCTTGGGAGGGCTACATTCACTTCTCGGGAGAACTGCTTGAAGATGTGTTGGGAGGCTGGGGCCTGAGCGCCACCCAAGATGCAAGCGATGGCACGCGGCTACTGGAAGCCCCCAGCCCATTCGTCCTGTTGATGGTCGTCGTCCATTCTTGGCGGCGGCAGCGGAGGGAGACCAGGGTTGCCCTGAGGGCGGTCGTCAGGAGGTTGGTCCCTCCAGGCGCCCTCACGAGGCTGGTCCTGCCAACGATCCTCGCGAGGCTGGTCGCGCCACTCTTGGCGGGGCCCATGGCCGCCCAACGTCCTCCACCTCGTCCACCTCATCATTCGTAGCCCCGTTCGTTGTGCTCGGGGCGTCGACTGAAGCGTCCATCTCGAATGGCATTGAGCTCTTGATAGTCGTTGGTGTTGTGGGTGCGCACATTGTGGAAGGCACAAGACGTACAGCTGCCCTTGGACGACTCGGGAAGATCTTGGCCGCGCTTGGTGTCCCGTTCTGCTGCACGTACGGCCACCCCTTTGCGCTTCACGTCCTTGACCTTGGCCTTTTTCTCCTCTGGATACATAGCTGGAAGCTCGAGGAGGGAGAGACGCCAATCCTCAGCCCTTGCACACTTGGTTGCTATGTTGAATAGCTCCAAGGTAGTGCACAGATCCTCATGGATGGCCAGCTCCTCCTTCATCTTGACGTCGCGGACACCGTCGGAAAACACCTAGATGATGGCCTCGTCCGTCACCTTGCGGATCTTGATACGCGCGCTGTTGAAGCACTGGATATATTTCTGTAGGGTTTCTCCTGATTGTTGCTTGATGCGGCGCAAGTAACCCGTGACCGGGGGGCGGTCGCGAGTGCCCTGGAAGTTGGCGATGAAGTGGTGCGCATCTCTTCCCGGGAGGAAATCGAGCCTGGGGGCAGGTTCAGGAGCCATGAGCGGGCGCCGTCCTTGAGAGCCATGGGAAACGAGTTCGCCATGACCTTTTCGTCGCCATTGGCCGCCTCGATGCTCAGCTCATAGAGCTACAGAAACTCCGCAGGGTCGGGGGTGCCGTCGTAGCGAGGAGGCAGATCCGGCTTGAACTTACCCGGCCAGACGACGCTACGCAGCTCAGGAGTGAAGGCACGGCAGCCCGCCGTGGCCACCGGGGCCCATCGTGGAGCTGGAGCTTGACCTTGGCGTCCCTGTACCGCCACGACAAGTGGCACATGGCCCTGCCGCAGCAAGCCCTGACACGGTGGTGCTGGAAGCGGTGGAGCATCTTCTTGCGAATGAGGAACCTCCTGGCAACTTCTTTCCTCGTGCGCGAGCACACAGCGCAGAGGATCACGCCACTGGGCCGCACATCTTGGAGCGAGGACACCGTCTTGACACAAAGGAGGCTGAGGCGCTTCCTGAGCCGCGTGCCTTGGCGCGAGGGCACCATCTTGGTGCTGAGGGGGTGGAGGCGCTCCGTGAGCCACATCGCCTTCAGCCGGGGGCGGGCAAGGCTGTGACAGGGATGGCGCTGGAGAGCCCCCTGAGGCGGTGACGAGCTCGGCAATGCGGTCTAGCCAGTCCTCGTAGAGGTTGTCGACTGGGGGTAGTGCAGGAGCTCGCATGACATGAGCAGCGCGGCCTGGGCGCCCGTGGGGGCGCGGGGAGCGTGAGACTATGAAACGGCCGGAGTCAGCGACGGGGTGGCGGTGTGACCATCCCGCCACACAGAGGGGTGGAGTGAACAGGCTTATTGCTTGTTTGCTGCCGGGCCGGTGGCGGCGTTGGCGGTGGGTGAAGGAGAATGGCAGGGAGGTCCTCCGACAGGGGCGTCTGAGCGACACGGGTGGCGAGAGCGGCCCGACGCTCAGCGCGGGCCCGACGAGCATCGGCCATGAACTTAGAGAAGTGGTGAAGCGTGGATCGACGAAGAGGAAAGCTTCGGCGCTCCCCTACCTGGCGCGCCAAATGTCGGATTTCGGGTTCTGGTAAAACCCTTAAGGTTCGAACACTGGGGTGCGCACGAAGATCTCCCCCCCTCTCTAGCTCGCGCACTCTACGATCTCACGGCCTAGCTCGACGAACCCATAGAACAAGAGACACAAGATTTATATTGGTTCGGGCCACTGTTGTGGTGTAATACCCTACTCCAGTGTGGTGTGGTGGATTGCCTCTTGGGCTGAGGATGAACAGTTACAAGGGAAGAACAACCTCCTGAGGAGAGGTGTTCTTGTGCTTGGTGAACTTGTGTGGTTGAAGATTGGGACCTGATCCGATCCCCCCTCCTATGGTGGTGGCTAGTCCTATTTATAGAGGCCCTCGTCCTCTTCCCAAATATTGAGCAGGAAGGGATCCCACAATGGCCAAATTCGAAGGGAGACAACTAGTACAAGCTATCCCGACAAAAGTGGTCTTCGCCTGCCAAAGGCTCTGGTGGTGACGCCATCTTGGGCTCCACGATGACCTCCGTCTTGTCGTCCTGCTGGTCTTGGTCTCGTTGCACCGATATGGAAACCTTTGCCTGATGCTTCGGGACTCCTCGCCAGCGCTTACCCCTTTAGCGCCAAAGGGAAAACAAGGACACTGCGCTGGCACCCGCCTGGTTCCAGTCGTCATGGCTTGCGTCACAGGAACCTTGCGAGGTGCCCCTCTCCTTGATTTCTCCGCCCCTCGTGAGCCAGCCTGGTGAGGCTGCCCCTGAGGAGGTCTTGCGTCGTCCGCCTCGTGAGGCTTGGCCCCTCGTGAGAGTCTTGAACGTTTGCTGGTGAAGATGGGCCATGCGGGGCTGCTGGTGGAGCCACGTTGCGGGCCGTAGGAAGGCAAGTCTGGGGAGCCCCGTTCCTAGAACACCGACAGTAACCCCCAGGCCCAAGGCGCGCTCGGGCTTGGTATCGAGGCAAAGCCAAAGGGCAAGCGTGGAGCACCATGGGCCCCATCAGCCTGCGGCCGCGGTTGGCGTGTGGCGATGGATTGGACGTGGGCGTCTTCGCTTCCCCCCGCAGCCTCGGTAACTGCCCGGCTTGACGGGTCCTTGCTGCATGTAGAAAAAGATCATTATTACCTTCGATCGTCGAGGCCGACGGTTGGCCTCCCCTTGGCTATAAATATGAAGTGGGGGCGGAGCCCTCATCACCCGTCTCTTCCTTGCTCTAGTTCTCGCTGATGTAGTCATGGCGCCTATACGAAGGTTCTCGGCCACGGAGAAGGGCAAGACTCCCCTCAACGAGCCCGAGCTGCTCCCGCCGAAGAAGAGGAGGTCCCATCATGGTGAGGTGGTCGCGAGGCCGGTAGTGTCGCGGCCGTGGTACGAGAGACCACCTCCTGGGTACCCGTTTCCCTTGTACGCTCACGCCGAGGGTCCCGGAGGGAGGAGCGATGAGCGCCATCGTCCGCACCAGGGCCGTGGCCGCCGTGCCGCGGAGGCGCTTGCCGTCGCCCCAGGGGTCCATGATGTGGACTCCTCACGCGAGTTCGTGCTATGGGCGAAGATGCCTCCAAGCACTTGGATTCGCCTTCCATAGTTCTTCACCACCAAGATGCCGCTGAGGGGCCCTCTCGAGCTTTGGTGGCAGCACGCTGACTGTGACGCCCCGGCGACTGGAGCGGAAGTTGAAGCCGTTGCTTCCGGGAGGATCTTCATGACTTGAGGCTGGGGCGAGGTCACCCGAGCCTGCCGTGCGTATGGTGCCCTCGCCATCCACTTCGAGTATGATGGCGCATCCACGCTGTTCTTCAAGGTCTTCGACGAGGAAGGCCGCCGCTTGGAGTGCTACCCTGAAGGGGGTCACCAGGATGGCAAAGCGGCGAGCACCGGGCCTGCCATTGGCCTCGCCCGCAGCTCCTCCAGCGACAGCGGTGACTCCTGGTTGTCCAGCAACTCTCCCAAGCTCATGGAGTCTCCGGAGACGAGCGATGATAGCTACGTGCCCCCGAGCTCCCATCGGGCCCGGAGCAAGGCTACCGCGTTTGGCCGCCGCCGTCGTTGATCTAGATGGGGTTGTCGCCAGCCTTCCATGGCCCACTGTTAATGATGGCGTCGACGATGTCCAGCACGTGCAGATAGAGCTGCTAGGAATTCCCTTTCTTTTGTCCCCTTCGAGGAATCGAAACGGACCCCGCGGGGGTGTGTAAAGCGTCTGTAATGCCTTTTGTTGATATTATCCTTATTATGAAAATTTGCGAGCGCATGTCCTGCTGAGGCTCGGTCCCCCTTCCAATCTCGCGGCAGCTTGGTGCTCTACGCTGACAGGTCCCGGTCCCCAGGCAGGCTGCAGCCGTCGCTGGTATGCCAGGTCACAATGCCGTGGTGAAGGCTAGGAGGTGAACGGACCGAGGTCTAGTAAGAGCTCCTGAGACGCGATGCTCAAGAGGTCCCCTTTAGCGTGCAAGCAGCTACCTGTGGATGGGAAAGGGAGGTGATGTTGCCGTAGCAGGGCAGCGAAAAGGCAAGAATCTTATGTCGTAGCGCTGGGTCGGTCCAGGTACAAGACTTATCTTGGCGTTCCGGAGCTGGCTTCCCGTGCCGCACCAGGCTTGGGCGTCGGCCGCTGCTAGGTCGCTAGGTTAGGCTCGTGCGGGCCTCCCCCTCTTCTCCATGTTCTTCCTGGTGCTCTACATATTCTGGTCCCGGTCCTCGTTTGAGCTCAGCCGCCGCTGGTATGCCAGGTCCCGATGCCATGGTCAAGGCTAGGGGGTGAGGGCTAGAGAGCCAGTAAGAGCTCTTGAGTCACGATGCTCAGGAGCCCCCATTTTAATGCGCAAGCAAATCGCATGGGGGAAGAGAGAGAGAGAGTCCACGGTACCGACCACTGTAGTCCTCAGGAAGTTACTGCAGGTTAGCATGATGAGGGCGCAAATCACCGTGGTGATCGCTGGCCCGTCGCTGGCTTGTGGGAGGGGACTCCCTACTGCAGAGAGCCCTCGGGGCATGTACAGCCCCGCCCTGACACGTGGTCTGCATGATAGGGCTAGGAAAGGTGTATCTGGGCACTCATGAGCCAGCGCGGGACTCACAAGGCCCTACCTCAAGGCGGGTCGCGCCTGGTCTTGATTCTTGATGGCTGTGGTGTTCCTGCGAGATGCTTAGACAACCCACGCCGAGTGGATTTCCTGAGGCTATCGCACGAGAAGGCCAAGCACCAATGATCCCAGGAGGTGACGCGAACGGGGCCGGCCCGCCAGACAGAGCTCAACCGTTGGATTTATCGACGCTGCAGGGATGAGCCCGAGCATAGACGCTGTGCGGAGCCTTCTAATGTGGAGGATCCTAAAGAAAGCCACTCGGCGCGCAGCTTCCATGGTCGGTGACAATCGAGCAGGTGATATCCATAGATAGATTACACATGAAAGGCAACTAGCTTAGGTAAATACGAGAACGATACATGCCACTGGGTTGGAACCGAGCGGCCTGGGGTTAATGCAGCCCGAGGGGCACTCCCAGCAGAGTGAACTGAAGATGCAAGCAGATACATACCGTAGGGACGGACCCACACGGCCTGGGGATGACGAATCCCAGGGGGCGCTCCCAGCTGAATGAACTCTGAAAAGTTTCACCTGGTTTGGTTGTCGAAGGAGTGTTAGGGGTAGCTGAAGACATGTAGCGAAGAAGTTTATCCTCACGAGTCGCCGAGACCCTGAGCCTCGGGAGGCTCTGGAGACTCAGGTGGCCTCCGGAGGACCGTCTCCATCTCCGCCAGGACCGCGTGGTGCCTGGCCTTCTGACCTGCGAGGATGCTTCGCAGATTGCGCTGGAAGGCGGCAGCCACGCTCGACAGGCCGAACGGCATGCGAACGTAGCTGTTAGGCAGGCCCTCACACCGGACAGCACATGAAGGCCAGAAGCGCTCCTGAGATGCGGCCTTGTTGAGCCCTAGGATGTTGATGCAGACGCGCAGCTCACCACCCTCGCCTGGGTGTGGAGCAATGCCGGGTGGGCGGCGGTCGCCGCGTATTGCTCTTACTTCCTGAAGCTCCTGAGATGCCTTGGTGATGAACTCCTGAACACCGGGCGCTCCTCGCCCGGTGTCCTCCTGAGGGAAACGTGCCACGGAGCACGCCTCCACGTGGTGCCCGAGCGCCTCCCTCGTGATGTTGGCCAAGTCTGAGGCCCTCCAGAAGAGAGCCCCCGAACCCTTCCCGAGGAGGGCGTCGGGTGCGCCTCCCTATGCAAGGGAGGGAGGCGCCCCAGGAGCTGGCACGGATCTTGAAGTGGTGCTGCTAGAGGTGCCGCTCCCTTGAGGCCCATCGCGGAGTAGCTGCTTCTTCTTCTTGGGGTTGGCCTCAGGAGGGTACTACGCACCCGCGCTGTCAGGGTCCTCGAAATTGATGTAGCTTTGATACGTCTCCAATGTATCTATAATTGTTGATTGCTCCATGCTATATTATCTACTGTTTTGGACATTATTGGGCTTTATTATCCACTTTTATATTATTTTTGGGACTAACCTATTAACCGGAGGCCCAGCCCAGAATTGCTGTTTTTTGCCTGTTTTAAGGTTTCGAAGAAAAGGAATATCAAACGGACTCCAAACGAAATGAAACCTTTGGGAACGTGATTTTCTCAACGAATAAGACCCAGGAGACTTGGACCCTACGTTAAGACACAAAAGAGGAGGCCACGAGGGAGGGGGGCGGGCCTACCCCCACAGGCGCGCCCTCCACCCTCGTGGGCCCCCTGTTGCTCCACCGACGTACTCCTTCCTCCTATATATACCTACGTACCCCCAAACGATTAGATACGGAGCCAAAACCCTAATTCCACCGCCGTAACTTTCTGTATCCACGAGATCCCATCTTGGGGCCTGTTCCGGAGCTCCGTCAGAGGGGGCATCGATCACGGAGGGCTTCTACATCAACACCATAGCCCCTCCGATGAAGTGTGAGTAGTTCACCTCAGACCTACGGGTCCATAGTTAGTAGCTAGATGGCTTCTTCTCTCTTTTTGGATTGATACCTTGGTTCTCAAAACTGAGGGAAATACTAACGCTACTTTGCTGCATCATCCCTTCCTCTTTGGGGAAAAAGAACACATTGCTCAAGAGGTAGCAAGAAGGATTTATGGCGCCGTTGCCGGGGAGGTCTACGCAAAAGTCAATATACCAAGTACCCATCACATACCCTTATCTCCCGCATTACATTATTTTCCATTTGCCTCTCGTTTTCCTCTCCCCCACATCACCCTTGCCATTTTATTTGCCCTCTCTCTCTCTATCCTCCCTCTCTGTCTCTATTTGCCTCTTTTTGCCTGCTTGCTTTTTGTTTGCTTGTGTGTTAGTTTGCTTGCTAGTCACGATGGCTCAAGATAACACTAAATTGTGTGACTTCACCAATACCAACAATAATGATTTTATTAGCACTCTGATTGCTCCTCTTACCGATGCTGAATCTTGTCAGGAAAGATCTGTTTTCCGGCCTTCCTAGTGAAGATGCCGCTACCCATCTAAATAGCTTCGTTGATTTGTGTGATATGCAAAATAAGAAAGATGTGGATAATTATATTTTTAAATTGAAGCTATTCCCTTTTTCTCTTAGAGATCATGCTAAAGCTTGGTTTTCGTCTTTGCCTAAAAATAGTATTGATTCGTGGAACAAGTGTAATGATGCTTTTATCTCTAAGTATTTTACTCCCACTAAGATCAACTCTCTTAGAAACGATATTATGAATTTTAAGCAACTTGATCATGAACATGTTGCACAAGCTTGGGAGAGAATGAAACTAATGATACGTAATTGCCCTACTCATGGTTTAAATTTTGTGGATGATTATACAATTTTTTTATGCCGGATTGAATTTTGCTTCTAGAAATCTTTTAGATTCGGCCGCAGGAGGCACTTTTATGGAAATCACTTTAGGAGAAGCTACTAAAGTCCTAGATAATATTACGGTTAATTATTCTCAATGGCATACTGAAAGATCTACTAATAAAAAGGTGCATGCGATAGAAGAAATTAATGTTTTGAGTGGAAAGATGGATGAACTTATGAAATTATTTGCTAGCAAGAGTGTTTCTTCTAATCCTAATGATATGCCCTTGTCTACTTTGATTGATAATAATAATGAATATATGGATGTGAATTTTGTTGGTAGGAAAATTTTTGGTAACAACGCGTATAGAGGAAATTTTAATCCTAGGCCTTATCCTAGTAACCCCTCTAATAATTATGGTAATTCCTACAACAATTCTTATGGAAATTATAATAAGATGCCCTCTGATTTTGAATCTATTATTAAAGAATTTATTACTACGCAAAAGAATTTCAATGCTCTGATTGAAGAAAAATTACTTAAGATTGATGACTTGGCTAGGAACGTTGATAGAATTTCTCTTGATGTTGATTCTTTGAAACTTAGATCTATTCCACCTAAGCATGATACCAATGAGTCTCTCAAAGCCATGATAATTTCCGTTGATGAGTGCAAAGAAAGAACCGCTAGGATGTGTGCTAAGAAAGATGCCTTTCTAAGAGCGTGTTCTTCTAGTTCCTATGAAAATAAAGATGAAGATCTAAATGTTATTGATGTGTCCCCTATTAAATACTTGTTTTGCAATATTAATCTTGATAATTATGGGACTGAATATGATCCACCTTTACCTAGAAGGCGTTCCAAGAATTCGGAATTTTTTGATCTTGATACTAAAATTGATAAAGTTGGGATTGAAGAAATTAAAACCCTAGATGTTGCTAAACCCACTATTATGGATTTCAAGGAATTTAACTATGAAAATTGCTCTTTGATTGATTGTATTTCCTTGTTGCAATCCGTGCTAAATTCTCCTCACGCTTATAGTCAAAATAAATCATTTACTAAACATTTTGTTGATGCCTTGATGCAATCTTATGAGGAAAACCTTGAATTGGAAGTGTATATCCCTAGAAAACTCTATGATGAGTGGGAACCAACTATTAAAATTAAAATTAAAGATCATGAATGCTATGCTTTATGTGATTTGGGTGCTAGTGTTTCCACGATTCCAAAGACTTTGTGTGATTTGTTAGGTTTTCGTGATTTTGATGATTGCTCTCTAAACTTGCACCTTACGGATTCAACTATTAAGAAACCTATGGGAAGAATTAATGATGTTCTTATTTTTTCAAATAGGAATTATGTGCTCATAGATTTTATTGTTCTCGACATAGATTGCAATCCTTCATGTCCTATTATTCTTGGTAGACCTTTCCTTAGAACGATTGGTGCAATTATTGATATGAAGGAAGGAAATATTAGATTCCAATTTCCATTAAGGAAAGGCATGGAACACTTTCCTAGAATGAAAATTAAATTACCTTATGAATCTATTATGAGAGCCACTTATGGATTGCCTACCAAAGATGGCAATACCTAGATCTATCCTTGTTTGTTATGCCTAGCTAGGGGCGTTAAACGATAGCGCTTGTTGGGAGGCAACCAAATTTTATTTTTATTCCTTTATTTTTTCTCCTGTTTAGTAATAAATAATTTATCTATCCTCTGTTTTGGTTGTGTTTTTTGTGTTCAATTAGTGTTTGTGCCAAGTAGAACCGTTGGGAAGACTTGGGGAAAGTCTTGTTAAACTTGCTGTAAAAAACAGAAACTTTAGCGCTCACGATAACTGATGCCATTTTTATTTGGAAAGTGATATTTAGTTAATTATTTTTGAAGATTATTAATAGATAAATTCCTCATGTCCATAAATTTATTTTAGAATTTTTGGGGTTCCAGATCTTGCGCTAGATACAGATTACTACAGACTGTTCTGTTTTTGACAGATTCTGTTTTTCGTGTGTTGTTTGCTTATTTTGATGAATCTATGGCTAGTAAAATAGTTTATAAACCATAGAGAAGTTGGAATACAGTAGGTTTAACACCAATATAAATAAATAATGAGTTAATTAAACTACCTTGAAGTGGTCTTTTGTTTTCTTTCGCTAACGGAGCTCACGAGATTTTCTACATTGAGTTTTGTGTTATGAAGTTTTCAAGTTTTGGGTAAAGATTTGATGGATTATGGAACAAGGAGTGGCAAGAGCCTAAGCTTGGGGATTCCCATTGCACCCCCAAGATAATCTAAGGACACCTAAAAGCCAAATCTTGGGGATGCCCCGGAAGGCATCCCCCTCTTTCGTCTACTTCTATCTGTAACTTTACTTGGAGCTATATTTGTATTCGCCACATGATATGTGTTTTGCTTGGAGCGTCTTGTATGATTTGAGTCTTTACTTTTTATTTTACCACAATCATCCTTGCTGTAAACACCTTTTGATATATCCATACATGATTTGGAATTTGCTAGAATACTCTATGTGCTTCGCTTATATCTTTTGAGTTATATAGTTTTGCTCTAGTACTTCACTTATATCTTTTAGAGCACGGTGGTGGATTTGTTTTATAGAAACTATTGATCTCTCATGCTTCACTTAGAATATTTTGAGAGTCTTAAATATCATGGTAATTTTCTTAAAATCCTAATATGCTAGGTATTCAAGATTAGTAAAATTTTCTTATGAGTGTTTTGAATACTAACAGAAGTTTGATGCTTGATGATTGTTTTGAGATATGGAGGTAATAATATCATAGTCGTGCTAGTTGAGTAGTTGTGAAATTGAGAAATGCTTGTGTTGAAGTTTGCAAGTCCCGTAGCATGCACGTATGTTAAACTTTATGTAACAAATTTGAAACATGAGGTGTTATTTGATTGTCCACCTTATGAGTGGCGGTCGGGGATGAGCGATGGTCTTTTCCTACCAATCTATCCCCCTAGGAGCATGCGCGTAGTGCCGAGGTTTTTGATGACTTGTAGATTTTTGCAATAAGTATGTCAGTTCTTTATGACTAATGTTGAGTCCATGGATTATACATACTCTCACACTTCCATCATTGCTAGCCTATTCGATACCGTGCATTGCCCTTTCTCACATTGAGAGTTGGCGCAAACTTCGCCGGTGCATCCAAACCCCGTGATATGATACGCTCTTTCACACATAAACCTCCTTATATCTTCCTCAAAACAGCCACCATACCTACCTATTATGGCATTTCCATAGACATTCCGAGATATATTGCCATGCAACTTTCCACCATTCCATTTATCATGACACATTCATTATTGTCATATTGCTTAGCATGATCATGTAGTTGACATAGTATTTGTGGCAAAGCCACCGTTCATAATTCTTTCATACATGTCACTCTTGGTCCATTGCATATCCCGGTACACCGCCGGAGGCATTCATATAGAGTCATCTTTTGTTCTAGTATCGAGTTGTAATCATTGAGTTGTAAATAAATAGAAGTGTGATGGTCATCATTTTCTAGAGCATTGTCCCAAGTGAGGAATTATAAAAAAAAAGAGAAAGGAAATAAAAAAAGAGAAGGCCCAAAAAAAGAAAGAGAAAGGCCATAAGAAAAGGAGAAGGCCCAAAAAATGAGAGAAAAAGAGAGAAGGGACAATGTTACTATCCTTTGCCACACTTGTGCTTCAAAGTAGCACCGTAATCTTCATGATAGAGAGTCTCTTGTTTTGTGACTTTCATATACTAGTGGGAATTTTCATTATAGAACTTGGCTTGTATATTCCAACAATGGGCATCGTCAAGTGCCCTAGGTCTTCATGAGCAAGCAAGTTGGATGCACACCCACTTAGTTTCTTTTGTTGAGCTTTCATACATTTATAGCTCTAGTGCATCCGTTGCATGGCAATCCCTACTCCTTGCATTAACATCAATCGGTGGGCATCTCCATAGCCCATTGATTAGCCTCGTTGATGTGAGACTTTCTCCTTTTTGTCTTCTCCACATAACCCCCTCATTATATTCTATTCCACCCATAGTGCTATGTCCATGGCTCGCACTCATATATTGCGTGAAAGTTTATAGGTTTGAGATTACTAAAGTATGAAACAATTGCTTGGCTTGTCATCGGGGTTGTGCATGATGAGAGCATTCTTGTGTGACGAAAATGGAGCATGACTAAACTATATGATTTTGTAGGGATGAACTTTCTTTGGCCATGTTATTTTGAGAAGACATAATTTCTTAGTTAGTACGCTTGAAGTATTATTATTTTTATGTCAATATGAACATTTGTCTTGAATCTTTCGGATCTAAATAGTCATACCACAATTAGGAAGAATTACATTAAAATTATGCCAAGTAGCACTCCGCATCAAAAATTCTGTTTTTATCATTTACCTACTCGAGGATGAGCAGGAATTAAGCTTGGGGATGCTTGATACGTCTCCAACGTATCTATAATTTTTGATTGCTCCATGCTATATTATCTATTGTTTTGGACATTATTGGGCTTTATTATCAACATTTATATTATTTTTGGGACTAACCTATTAACCGGAGGCCCAGCCCAGAATTGTTGTTCTTTTTCCTGTTTTAGGGTTTCGAAGAAAAGGAATATCAAACGGAGTCCAAACGGAATGAAACCTTCGGGAATGTGATTTTCTCAATGAAGAAGATCCAGGAGACTTGGACCCTACGTCAAGACACAAAAGAGGAGGCCACGAGGTAGGGGGCGCGCCTACCCCCCAGACACACCCTCCACCCTCGTGGGCCCCCTGTTGCTCCACCGACATACACCTTCCTCCTATATATACCTACGTACCCACAAACGATCAGATACGGATCCAAAACCCTAATTCCACCATCCTAACTTTCTGTATCCACGAGATCCCATCTTGGGGCCTGTTCCGGAGCTCCGCCGGAGGGGGCATCGATCACGGAGGGCTTCTACATTAACACCATAGCCCCTCCGATGAAGTGTGAGTAGTTCACCTCAGACCTATGGGTCCATAGTTAGTATCTATATGGCTTCTTCTCTCTTTTTGGATCTCAATACAATGTTCTCCCCCTCTCTTGTGGAGAACTATTCGATGTAATCTTCTTTTTGCGGTGTGTTTGTTGAGACTGATGAATTGTGGGTTTATTATCAAGTCTATCTATGAACAATATTTGAATCTTCTCTGAATTCTTTTATGTATGATTGGTTATCTTTGCAAGTCTCTTCGGATTATCAGTTTGGTTTGGCCTACTAGATTGATCTTTCTTGCAATGGGAGAAGTGCTTAGCTTTGGGTTCAATCTTGTGGTGTCCTTTCCAAGCGACAGTAGGGCAGCAAGGCACGTATTGTATTGTTGCCATCGAGGATAAAAAGATGGGGTTTTCATCATATTGCATAAGTTTATCCCTCTACATCATGTCATCTTGTTTAAGGCGTTACTCTGTTTTCATTAACTTAATACTCTAGATGCATGCTGGATAGCGGTCGATGAGTGGAGTAATAGTAGTAGATGCAGGCAGGAGTCGGTCTACTTGTCTCGGACGTGATGCCTATATACATGATCATACCTAGATATTCTCATAACTATGCTCAATTCTGTCAATTGCTCAATAGTAATTTGTTCACCCATCGTAGAATACTTATGCTCTCGAGAGAAGCCACTAGTGAAACCTATGGCCCCCGGGTCTATCTTCATCATATTAATCTCCCAATACTTAGTTATTTCCTTTGCTTTTACTTTGTTTTTATTTACTTTACATCTTTATCACAAAAATACCAAAATAATTATCTTATCATATCTATCAGATCTCACTCTCGTAAGTGGCCGTGTAGGGATTGGCAACCCCTTATCGCGTTGGTTGCGAGGATTTATTTGTTTTCTGCAGGTACGAGGGACTGGCGCGTAGCCTCCTACTGGATTTATACCTTGGTTCTCAAAAACTGAGGGAAATACTTATGCTACTTTGCTGCATCATCCCTTCCTCTTCGAGGAAAACCAACGCAGTGCTCAAGTGGTAGCAAGCTTGGAAGGCGCGCTCGAGGGAGCACACCGCATCTCTTTCTTCGCATGGGACCGTGATGATTCCACTGCTTCCCGATATCTTGAGGACGTTGTAGCCATGGTGGGTGATCGCCATGAATTTGGCCAGCGCTGGTACCCGAGGATGGCATTTTATGGCAGGCGGATGTGGGCGACATCGAAGTAGTTGTCACGCTGACCGAAGGTGACAGGGAGGCGAACTTGCCTTATCGGGGTGGTGGAGCTGTGTCACTCCTGAGAAAGGCTTGGTGGGCTGGAGCTGATCGTATGGCACTTGAAGGCTGTCGAACGTATTGACGGACAGGACACTGAGTCCTGCACTGCCATCGATGAGGGTCTTGGTGACTTGGACATTGCTAATGACGGGTGAGAAAAGCATCAGGAGGACACCGGCGGTTGCCACGCATTTGAGCTGGTCCGCCGAGCTAAAGGTGATGGCGTAATTGGGCCACCTGAGCGGGTGCGTAGCCTCCAGCTTAGGGAGGGCTGCATTCACTTCTTAGGAGAACTGCTTGAATATGCGCTGGGAGGCTGGGGCCTGAGCGCCACTATCGGTGTCAAAACCGGCGGATCTCGGGTAGGGGGTCCCGAACTGTGCGTCCAGGTGGATGGTAACAGGAGGCAGGGGACACGATGTTTTACCCAGGTTCGGCCCCTCTTGATGGAGGACCCTACATCCTGCTTGATTAATATTGATGATATGGGTAGTACAAGAGTAGATCTACCACGAGATCAAGGAGGCTAAACCCTAGAAGCTAGCCTATGGTATGATTGTTGTTCGTCCTACGGACTAAAACCCTCCGGTTTATATAGACACCGGAGAGGGCTAGGGTTACACAGAGTCGGTTACAATGGTAGGAGATCTACATATCTGTATCGCCAAGCTTGCCTTCCACGCCAAGAAAAGTCCCTTCCGGACATGGGACGAAGTCTTCAATCTTGTATCTTCATAGTCTAGGAGTCCGGCCGAAGGTATAGTCTGGCTATCCGGACACCCCCTAATCCAGGACTCCCTCAGTAGCCCCCGAACCAGGCTTCAATGACGACGAGTCCGGCGCGCAAATTGTCTTCGGCATTGCAAGGCGGGTTCTCCTCCAAATTCCGTGTACCTGTTGGATAGTGTCTGGTTTCTTGTAGATGTAGTGCTCCTTGGCTTCTACGCCCAATAATGGCCGTCTTCCACGTGTCAAACGAATACGAAAAGTCAGGGTGTTTTCTTTATATTTACACCCCTAGTCGCGTGAATGAGCCGCCTATTTGAGGGGACGAGGACTTAGATCCAAACCACACCTTCTCCCTTCCGCGAGTATTCATCAGAGCGCATCCGACAGAGGTCCATTCTACCATGGCCGGACGTCGCAGCTCCTCCTCTCGCCCTTCCAGCCCTCAGCCTGGAGATTGGAAGAGGTGCTCCATCCCACACAGCGAGCTAGCAACGCTCCAGACCAAGGGATTTCTCCCCCCGGCCTATATGGTTCCGGTTCGAGCCGGACTTGCCACCTATAATGGCAGAGAGCAAGCGGAGAGCGCCCCCAATCCCTCCAAAGGAGAGTGGGTATGCCTTGTCCCTTACTGAATAAGAGGGCTCGGATTTCCAATTCATCCGTTTCTCCGAGGGCTCCTGGAGTTCTATGGCCTCCAGCTGCACAAACTCACGCCTGCCTCCATATTGCATATCGCGGGCTTCGTAGCCCTTTGCGATCTATTTTTGGGCTGCGAGGCTCATTTCGTGCTGTGGAAAAGGCTATTCCTCCTCGTGCCCCGTTCTAAGAAGGGGTCAATATATCAAGTGGGTGGAGCCAAAGTGTGGCGCATCGCCAAGACCGGATATCTATCCGGAACCCCAAAGAAGGCATCCGAGGACTGGCCTTCGGAATGGTTTTATATAGAGGAAGTCCCGTTGCTGGATCCTGTCCGGATCGGCCTCCCTGAGTTCGACAGTGCTCCCCTAAAGAAGCGCCTAAGCTGGCATCCACAGACCCCTCAGAGGGAAAGTGACAGGGACGTTCTTTACCTGATGGGCCGGATAAGATTGTTAGCTCATTCCGGACTGACCATGATCGGGGTCATGGCCGCATGCATCATGCGAGGGGTGCAGCCGCTTCAGTATAGAGGCCGCCCCATGTGGGACTTCAACAGGGAGGACGATGCCACCCGCTACTGCCGTAAGGGGCCGGATACGGCTGCCGCTCTAATAAAGACCTTGTCCGCTTTGTACAAGGGAGAAGAGGAGGAATTTCTCCGCGTCAAACCACAGGGTGGATTTTCTATGTACAATCCCCCAAGTTGGGTAAGTGGACACTTTTACTTGCCCATCCGTTTTATATTCCCATCGTTAAATATTCAGTCTAACGACTTCAACGCAGGAACTGTGCCAGGCTGTTAAAGAAATAAACAGCCCTCCTCCACAACCCGAGGATCCGGGACGGTCCCTCGACTCGGCCTCTCAAGAGGATCCTGACTTATCTGTGGAGCTGATTGATGGGGTGTTTCATCATTTGAGCAAGGACAACGCCTTGGTGGCCATTACGGCCGATTACCTAGGGCTACTCCCAGCCTCACAGGTAACTGAGACCGAAGTCCCAGCACTTTGAAAAGGGATCTATCCTCGCGTGTTTTTGATTGTTGTATGACAACCGTGTTTTGCAGGGGAGGTCCTTGAGATGGGAGGCCGAGCCTGCGGCGACTAGCCAACGAGGGGTGGCAAGGCCCGCGGGCTGAAAAGAAGTGCGGTCCGGACTGAAACGCCGGCGCAAAGGTATAGCGCGCCATCTTATTCCCAGGTGTTATTCCTTCAAGGCACATTAACACTCGTGCTCTCTTCAGGACGAAGAGACCTCGCCGGACTATATCCGGAGGGGTTGCCAATCGCGCCTCCACCAGCCAGGCTCCAAAGCCTGGTCTGTAAGCGGAGGTGAACACAAGGCGCGCACCGGACGCTCCTCCAACAGAGGATGCGGACAGGCTGTCTGCCACCAATTCCGAGGTGGAGAGTGCCATGAACCACAGGCATCGCCGGACAGTTCTTCGTGACGCTTGTTTCTCCCAAGAGGCATTGGATGCCTTCAATTCGGGAGATGCTGTAACGCCCCAAGACCGGAGCTGCAGATGCCTTCCAGGGATTCCGGGTTTCGTCGTGTGATTTGTTTGGTTCATTGCATCCGGTGCATTGCATCATGTCATCATGCCATCATGTCATTTAATTTTCTTAACTCAACTAAACAAATGGCATGGATCTTTGATCCATTTAAATCGAGGGAATTCACATGGCGATTCTCTTTACAACTTATCCTCTCGATACTTAGAGAGCTATAGTAAATATTCCAATTATGTGGAATTACCATCACACACTTGCAAATATTTTCCCCATGCCTTCGTCCCATTTTTTCCCTTCTCTATTAATGTCCATTCTTTTCCTATAAATTCTAGACTGTGCCAGGATCACCTCCTCCAAATTTCAGATCCTTTGAACTTGTTTTGGTTGGATTCAAAAATAGCTCAAGTTTGAATCTAATTCAAACTTGAATTATTTTTCTATCTCTAAAATATTGCCAAACCATGTTATTCTATTTGGGCAAAGTTTCGGCGCTCTAAGAATATTTTATTTCCTGAAATATTCTTTCCCTAACCCTCTCTTTATTTTTTTCTTCTCTCTAGTTGTTTTTTTTGTTAAAGCAAATTAGAGAGGAGTAGGAGAGAGTAGCCTAGCCTAGGCCGGCCTCCCTGGGTCTCCCTAGGCCAAACTCTAGGCCGGCCCTTTAGGCTCAGCCAGCCCACCACCAAACCAACCTAAGGCAAATGCCCAGCCACACCCACCTAAACCCTAGCCCGACTCCCTTCTCCCTCTCGTTTTTCCCCTCGCGCCGCCAGGAGAGACCCCGCGCTTGATCCCATCTTCCCCCTCGCTCAGCTCTGCTCGATCTCCCTGTCCCTCTCGTTTTTCCCCGCGCCGCCACTCACTCACATGCACGCATCGCTAGGGAGTGCAGACCCCCTCGCTCGTCCTCCTCCAGACCTCGTCGCCCTCCCCTCCTGCCTGTGCTCTGTCTCCCGGCCACCAGGAGCTCGAGACGCCGCCGCCCCTCACCGGATCCTGCAGACCCAGCGCCATCCTCTCCTCCGCTCCTTCTTCGTCCTCCCATGTGAGCTGCCGCAGAGCCGCATCTCCGCTGCGCCAACGCCACGACCTCGCGGCCGAGTCCTCCCCGCGCCTCCACCCGAGGGGCCAACTCCGGCGGCCCCGGCGATCGCGTCATGCCGCCGTCAGGTCCCAAGTACCCCGCAGCAGTGTCCGACCCCGCGCTCGTCTCCTCGCCAGTGACCAGGCGCCACCAGCTACTCCGGCATGCCTCTGCTCCCTTCTCCTCGCTGTGGTTCCCGACCAGCGCCAGCCTCCTTCCTCCTACCCGTGCCTTTCCTTTCGCCCATGCCTTTGTCGTGCGAGAACGTGAGGAAGACGACCGGCGCCAAGTCCTGCTCGAGCACCTGCCTGCGTTGCTGCGTCGGTGCACCGTGTCGCCGCTCGTTGCCTGCCAAGAAAGCCTCCACCGGAGACCGCCAAGACAGTCCAGGATTCGCCAAGTACCACGCCGTTGGTGTCCCTCCAAGTGTGGTGTTGGAACATGCATGACTACGCGGATTCGCCAAGTACCACGACGCTCGAAGACCTCGGATTCACCAAGTTCCCACGACGACGAGTGTGACCCTTCGGATGCGCCAAGTTCGTCTACACGAAAATGCCAAGTACCACTCATGTCGGCAAGAACCGCAAGTCGGACCCCGAACGATCAACGTCCCGTGGACCGTGTACAACTACCGTCACCCCGAAGACGTTGGGATCATGAACGACTACCGTCGCAAGAACGGGACCGGAAAGTCCGAAGACCCCAAGTACCACGACATCGATGACATGAACGTCTACGGAAACTTGTGCAATGATAAACATGTACCACTACCGCCGTCACGAGAATGCCTACTTCCCTCTACGAACGAGAACCATCCCCTTTGCACGCTTCGAAGGTATAACCATCGAGACGACGCCCGTGAATGAACGCATGTGTGTTGTATGTTATGCTCGTGTTTGCATCATGTCCGAGTTGTCTCTTGCTCGGTCCTCCTCGTTTGCCGCTAACCCGTGGGAACCCGGTAACCGGGAGCACCCCACCGTTCTTCGCATGACACGCTCCCGTCACACTTGTTCTTTTCCACTGGCATCTCAATCGAGTTTCCGGAACTGGAAATTGTTGTGGTACCGTTTCCGTTATTGTCGCCGTGGCATCCTCTCTTTCCGCCACGATGACATATGCTCCATATAATGCTCTTATCAACATTTTCTTTAAAACTTGCATAAAACTTGCCCATGTCATCCGCATCATAATAACAACAATTAAAATGATTAAAAGTGTTGTTAGCTTAAATTACTAAATGCACATGAGGAGTTTCCGGACTTGTTGTTTTGTGGTTCCGGCCTCATTTAAACTTGCCTAGTTAGATAGTTTCATTATGTTTCACCTCTTGCCATGTTTAACAACATTTAATATTGTTGGGTACCTAAACGAGAGAGAACTAAATAATTATTGTGGTGTCCGTCAATATGCAACTCGTTGCATATTGAGCTCCACTTAACTTGTAGTGTTGTTTGTGCACTTTGCCATGCCATGCTTCATTAAACCGGACATGCATCATAATTGTTTGTGCATCATGCCATGCTTATGTGGTGGTTGTTTACCATGATTGTTTTCTTCTTTCCGGTGTGGCTTCTTCGGGTTGGTTCCGATAACGTCGCGTTTGTGAGGAACCGTTCGACTATGTCCGTTTATCTTCTTCATGGACTCGTTCTTCTTCCTTGCGGGATTTCAAGCAAGATGACCATACCCTCGAAATCACTTCTATCTTTGCTTGCTAGTTGCTCGCTCTTTTGCTATGCCTATGCTGCGGTACCTACCACTTGCTTATCATGCCTCCCATATTGTTGAACCAAGCCTCTAACCCACCTTGTCCTAGAAAACCGTTGTTTGGCTATGTTACCGCTTTGCTCAGCCCCCTTATAGCGTTGTTAGTTGCAGGTGAAGATTGGAGCTTGTTCCATGTTTGGCACATAGATATTTTGTTGGGATATCACAATATCTCTTATTTTAATTAATGCATCTATATACTTGGTAAAGGGTGGAAGGCTCGGCCTTATGCCTGGTGTTTTTTTCCACTCTTGCCGCCCTAGTTTCTCGGTGTTATGTTCCCGAATTTTGCGTTCCTTATGCGGTTGGGTTATAATGGGAACCCCTTGACAGTTCGCCTTGAATAAAACTCCTCCAGCAAGGCCCAACATTGGTTTTACCATTTGCCACCTAGCCTTTTCTTTCCCTTGGGTTCTGCAGACTCAAGGGTCATCTTTATTTAAACCCCCGGGCCAGTGCTCCTCTGAGTGTTGGTCCAACCCAGAGCACCGTGCAGGGCCATCCCTTGGCAACTTTGGTTACGTCGGCTCCTGTACGCTTAGCTTATCCGGTGTGCCCTGAGAACGAGATATGTGCAGCTCCTATCATGATTTGTCGGCATAGCGGGTGGTCTTGCTGGACTTGTTTTACCATTGTCGAGGATGTCTTGTAGAACCGGGATACCGAGTCTGATCGGAATGTCTCGGGAGGAGGTCTATTCCTTCATTGACCGTGAGAGCTTGTCATGGGCTAAGTTGGGACACCCCTGCAGGGATTTGAACTTTCGAAAGCCGTGCCCGCGGTTATGGGCAGATGGGAATTTGTTAATGTCCGGTTGTAGAAAACTTGAAGTTGACCTTAATTAAAATACATCAACCGCGTGTGTAACCATGATGGTCTCTTTCCGACGAAGTCCGGGAAGTGAACACGGTGTTGGAGTTATGCTTGACGTAGTTTGTTCTAGGATCACTTCTTGATCATACTTTTATCGACCGTGCCTTGCCTTCTCTTCTCGCTCTCATTTGTGTATGTTAGCCACCATATATGCTAGTCTCTTGCTGTAGCTCCACCTCATACCTGTTACCTTACCCATAAGCTTAAATAGTCTTGATCGTTTTGCAGGGGAGGTCCTCGGGGCAGAAGGCCGAGCCTGTGGCAACTAGCCAACAAGGGGCCGCTAGGCCAGGCAGGCTGAAAAGATCCGCAGTCCGGATTGAGGCACCGGCGCAGCGGTATGGCGCGCCGTCTTTATTGCAAGACATTATTTACAGAGGCATATTAACGCCCATGCCTTCTTTTCAGGAAAAAGAGCGCTCGCCGGACTATACCCGGAGAGGCTACCAACGCGCCTCCACAAGCCAGGCTCCAAGGCCGGACTCAGGGTGGGAACGAGTACAAGGCGTGCGCGGGCTCCTCCGACAGAGGATACGATAGACTGTCCGCCACCCATTCCGAGGTGGAAAGTGCCATGAACCACAGGCGTCGCCGGACTGTTCTTCGTGACGCTTGTTTCTCCCAAGAGGCATTGGATGCCTTCAACTCGGGAGACGCGCACCTCCGTGCCGCTCAAAATGGTCTAGCCAGAGCCACGGAGCAGTATGTAAAAGACATACGGGTGAGAAAATTTGATGATTATATATATCAGTAGCCCCTGAGACTTGAAACAGTTAGGATAACTGATTTAAGGATCATTTGTTATGTAGGTTCTTACAGAAAAGAATACTCAACTGTCCCAGGAGCTGGAAGAGTGCAAAGCCCAACTTCAGGCCGCACTGGCCGCAGCAGGGGAGCCCAAAGAGACCCCCTCTGGTAACATATCCGTCAAATGATAAGTATCATATTAGAGTGCGGCTTTATATGCAGATCTGACGATAAAATTGCAGATGACGCTGGAGTGAATCCGGATAAGCAACAACTCATACGCCAGCTGAAGGCGGGTGAGAGCGTGCTTACAAGGGTGAGGCAGGAGAAGAATGATCTCCAAGATGCCAACACCAAGCTGGGCGTGGAACTAAAAGATGTTCGTGCCCAACTGTCGGACTCTGTTAAGGAGAATCGGCGGCTTCGACGCGGCATATTTAGTAAGTGCTTGAACGAACTTTGAAAAAGAGTTCGGCGAGGAAGCTGGCTGACAGAGTTATGTCTGTAGGTATGCTAACAGGTCGTCCTGCCGAGGAAATGCCCAGTTCAACGGGTGACCTTCTTCCCGAGCTCTCACAGCTGCACGAACGAGTTCGGCAGGTGATGCAAGGCGTCGCCCAGGCCTTGTGGCCATCCGTCTCCATACCCGAAGGCCTTGGAGAGCTTGCAGAAAAGCTAAAGGGAGCGCGGTGGCGCTTCTGATTATGGAAGATATCGGCCTTCCGTCAGGGTGCCAGGGAAGCCTGGGCAATGGTGAAGACACGGTACACGAAGGCTGACCCGAACCACATGGCTGAAGTCGGACCTGTGGGGCCCGATGGGAAGGAGATCCCTGTGAGCTTAGTGTACGGTCAAGTAGAATTGTCCGCAAAGTATTCCCAACAGGACTATAGACTAGACAGCCTTTTGGATGGTATTGAAGAGGAATTCAACCAGTCAAATTGACTATGTAATTTTAAAGTGACATGTATAATGCCTTATAGTCGGATTGTAGATCGTTTTTCGTGGCGGACCTTTTCGCTTCGACCTCGGGACCCGACGGTCCGGAGTGTATCCGAATACCCTCTCGGTTATGTAAGAACCGGGGCATGCGTGGAGACCAGGCGTAGGGGTCATTAGTGCTTTATCAGACAAGTGCCCAACTAGTTATGTTATATTACATGGGTAGTAAGAAACATCTTCCAGAGAGAATAGTTCCGTTAAGGGTTCCTTTCCCTGGGTAGGCATGCCCTAAAGTGCATGTCCGGACTGCGACAAGAAGCGCAGAAAAAATCTGGGGGCAGATATGGATAATAAATAAAAGTCATCTTTTGTTCACCGACCGAATATTCTCTTAAGAACGCTAGCTTTCGGCTTCACCCAGTCTGAGGTACACGTCCGGCTGACCCGGCGGTAACAATCGCAGAGGTGCTCCCCTTATGCCCTAGCCGAATTAACGGGAACGTAGGGCATAAATACAAGAGCCAGGCAACCCAGCTTGGCCAAAACTTAAGTCATATCGAGCATATAATGGTGAAAAAAGGTACATGCGGAAGTATAACACATGTGGTGGGCGTGGGGCCCAGGTAAATAATTTAAGCTTCTGTGAGAGAAGCCCCGAGGTATCAAGAGTGCGGCTAGCGCATCTGTGATGTATGAGTAAGGCACAAGGTGACCCTTGAAGGCCTAGGGAAATAAAAGAAAGAAAGGGAAACAAGACAGATGATGCATATGCAGAAAATGGACGAAAGGAGGGGACTAACATAAAGTCTGGAGCTAGGCGTAGAATCTTCGGAGCCTGGCTATGTTCCATGAGTTCGGCTCGAGTCGACTGGTCGATGCATCCCGCAGTCGGTACGCTGCACCGGTCAGAACTTGGTCGATAATGAAGGGACCTTCCCATTTGGGCTCAATCTTGTTCTTTTTCTTATCTGGCAGCCGTAGAACTAGTTCGCCAACGTTATAAGTTTTGGCCCGTACTTCTCTGCTTTGGTATCTGCGAGCCTGTTGCTGGTAAAATGCGGAACGGGCTTTGGGTACGTCGCGCTCTTCCTCCAATGTGTCCAGACCGTCTTGTCGATCGAGCTCGGCTTCTCTTTCTTCGTACATGCGCACTCGAGGTGAGTCATGAATTATGTCACAGGGCAGGACTGCCTCTGCGCCGTACACCATAAAATGGTGTATATCCGGGACTACAATTCGGCGTGGTCCGCAGTCCCCAGAGTACGGAGTCGAGCTCCTCTACCCAGTGCGTATCGGACACCGTTAAGGAGCACACTAATCGGGGTTTAATGCCCCTCATTATAAGACCATTTGCTCGTTTGACTTGACTGTTGGTTTGTGGGTGATAGACTGAAGCGTAATCGAGCTTGATGCCCATTTTGCTGCACCAGATTTTTACCTCATCGGCCGTGAAGTTCGTGCCGTTATCAGTGATGATGCTGTGGGGGACGCCGTAATGGTGTACAACCCCGGATATGAAATCTATCACCGGTCCGGATTCGGCTGTTTTTACCGGTTTAGCCTCTATCCATTTGGTGAATTTATCCACCATGAACAATAAGTATTTTTTCTTGTGGGTTCCCCCTTTAAGGGGTCCGACCATGTCAAGCCCCAGACCGCGAAGGGACATGTAATGGGGATCGTTTGGAGGGCGGTGGGTGGCATGTGGCTTTGATTTGCAAAGAGCTGGCAACCGGTGCAACGTTGGACCAAGTCATGTGCATCTGCCCGGGCCGTTGGCCAATAAAATCCTGTGCGGAAGGCCTTGCTTACAAGAGCCCGGGCTGCGGCGTGATGACCGCCGAGTCCGGCGTGAATTTCTGCCAAAAGATTCCGCCCTTCCTCTTCGGAGATGCACCTTTGAAGGACTCCGGTAGCGCTTTTTTTGTACAATTCTCCCTCGTGGACCCTGTAGGCTTTGGATCGCCGCACTATGCAGCGTGCCTCATTTTGGTCCTCCGGAAGTTCCTGTCTAAATTGGGTAGGCCAGAAATGTTTCTGTCCACGGGGCAATAATGGCCATTATTTCGTGGGCTGATTGTGTTATTTCGGTGGCGGAGCCTCCGATTGTGTCAGAGAGTTCGGTATCATGTATTTTGGCCGGGTCCAGACTGTTGTTATCGGTGTCCCCTTCCCATGATACAGATGGCTTGAAAAGCCTTTCCAGAAAAATGTTGGGAGGGACCGCGTCGCGTTTTGCGCCAATGCGGGCAAGGATATCCGCCGCCTGATTGTTTTCCCGAGCCACATGGTGAAATTCGAGCCCCTCGAACCGAGCTGACATTTTTAGGACGGCATTGCGATAAGCGGCCATTTTTGGATCCTTGGCATCAAAGTCTCCATTTATTTGGGATATCGCGAGGTTGGAATCCCCGCGCACCTCTAGGCATTGAATGCCCATGGATACTGCCATCCGGAGACCATGTAGAAGGGCCCCATATTCGGCTGCGTTGTTGGAGTCCGTATACATTATCTCCAGTACGTATTGGACGGTGTCTCCTGTTGGGGACGTCAAAACGACGCCAGCCCCCAGCCCAGCCAACATTTTGGAGCCGTCGAAGTGCATGATCCAGTTTGAATATGTGTCGTACTCTTTAGGGAGTTCGGCTTCTGTCCATTCAGCGACGAAGTCAGCCAAAACTTGCGATTTAATAGCTCCACGTGGCTTGTAAGTTATGTCGAACGGGAGGAGCTCAATGGCCCATTTGGCAATCCGGCCCGTCGCGTCGCGGTTGTTTATAATATCGTTAAGTGGTACTTCCGAGGCTACCGTTATCGAACACTCTTGAAAGTAGTGTCGCAGCTTCCGGGATGCCATAAATACCGCGTACGCTATCTTTTGATAATGCGGGTACCGTGATTTGCATGGAGTAAGGACAGTGGACACAGTAAACCGGCTTTTGAAGGGAATTTGTGTCCGTCCACTTCTCGCTCGACGACAAGCACTGCGCTTACTACTTGATGAGTTGCCGCAATGTATAATAGCATTGGTTCGCCAATGTTTGGCGCGGCCAGGACTGGGTTTGTTGCCAATATGGCTTTTATTTTCGTTGAGTCCGGCCGTGGCGGCGTCCGTCCACTCGAAGTGTTCGGTGCGCCGGAGGAGGCGATAAAGGGGTAATGCCTTTTCTCCCAAGCGGAGATAAAGCGGCTTAGAGCCGCCACGCATCCAGTCAATTTTTGTATTTGTTTGAGGTCTGTTGGGGTAGCCAACTGTGACAACGCTCGGATTTTGGCCGGATTAGCTTCAATACCTCTACTGGAGACAATGAATCCCAGGAGCTTTCCGGCTGGTACGCCAAAAACGCATTTTTCCGGATTGAGCTTGATGTCATATGTTCGGAGGTTGTCGAATGTGAGCCTCAAGTCGTCTACTAGAGTTTCGACATGCTTGGTTTTAACGACCACATCATCTAACGTATGCCTCCACTGTTTTGCCGATCTGGTTTGCCAGACATGTCTGAATCATGCGCTGATATGTTGCACCGGCGTTTTTGAGCCCGAAGGGCATTGTGTTGAAGCAGAATGGGCCGTATGGTGTGATGAATGCCGTTGCGGCTTGGTCTGGCTCTGCCATTTTAATTTGATGGTAGCCGGAGTATGCGTCGAGGAAACACAATGAATCGTGTCCTGTAGCATCGATGATTTGATCGATGCGGGGGAGGGGGAAGGGATCCTTTGGGCAGGCCTTGTTAAGGTCCTTAAAATCGACGCACAAGCGCCAGGATTTGTCCTTCTTTGGTACCATCACCAGGTTTGCTAGCCAGTCCGGATGTTTTATGTCTCTGATGAATCCGGCCTCCAATAGCTTGGCTAGTTCCTCTCCCATGGCTTGTCTTTAGTTCGGAGAAACGTCGAAGAGCCTGCTTGACTGGCTTGAATCCTTTTAGGATATTTAGGCTGTGTCTCAGCCAGCCTGCGTGGGATTCCTGGCATGTCTGAAGGGTGCCAGGCAAAAATGTCCCAGTTCTCGCGTAGGAACTCTCGCAGTGCGGTCACATCAGGGTTTAATTGTGCGATGGAAGCTGTTTTGTAGGGTCCGTTGGATGGACTTGGAATTTGACTATTTCATCCGCCGGCTTTAAAGGAGGTGGACTTGGATCTTTTATTGAGTATCACGTCGTCCCTGTTCACCGTGGAGCGCAGCGCGTTAGTTCTTCGGCCGCTAGGGCTTCGGATAGTGCCTCAAGGGCCAGTGCAGCTGTCTTATTTTTGGCGCGGAGTGCTATGTCCGGATCACTAACAAGAGTGATGATTCCGTTGGGCCCGGGCATTTTGAGCTTCATGTACCCGTAATGGGGTATGGCTTGGAAGATTGTAAAGCCTCCCGCCCTAATAGAGCGTGGTATCCGCTGGACTTGGAATGTAATTTCTTCGGACCTGTAATTATCCGGCGTGCCGAATACCACATCTAGTGTGATTTTCCCAGCACAGCGTGCTTCCCGACTGGGGATGATTCCTCTAAAGGTTGTGCTACTTTGCTTAATGCGGCTCCAGTCTATTTCCATCTTTTGAAGAGTTTCCTCATAGATGAGGTTTAATCCGCTGCCGCCGTCCATGAGTACCTTGGTGAGTCGAAAGCCGTCCACGATTGGACTGAGGACCAGTGCGGCTGGTGCTCGGGCTGTTCGGAATTTAGGTTCGTCACTGGCATTGAAGGTAATAGCCGTGTCACTCCAAGGATTTATTTCTGCTATGTGGCAGATTTCGGACCATGCTGCGGAGTGTTCGCTTCTCTATTATTTGACGCGAAGGTCTCAAAGACCGTTAAGACCGTATTGTTGTCCTCGGGGTGGTGCTCTGTGGTTTTTGGGAGGAGTAGATCCTCACCACTTTTGGCCACCTGCCGGAGTATCCAGCATGCTCTAAGGCTGTGCATTGGTATCGCATCCGCTGTACTATGAATTTTGCAGGGTCCGTTGAGCCATCCCTCCAGTACGGTTCCTTGCCCTGTAGAGGGCTTTTGCTTTTTGGTAGTTAACCCAGGTGTATTGTGATAATGCACCCTTTTATTTCGGACTGGGTTTGTATTCAGGGCCGGATTATCCCAAAATTTTATTTCGGTTTTCCAGGCGCTTTCCATCGCACAGTACTTTCGTACTATGGACACCAAGTCGGCAAAGCGTGTAATTTCGCGACGACTTATGGCGTTGAGGATTCCCTTGTCGTGCAATTATTGCAGAAGAATGAATTGCGTCTTCCTCGCGGCAGTCCTTTATCCTGTTCTTGACCAGGAGGAATCTGGCCCAGTAATGGTGTACTGTTTCTTCGGGCTCTTGCCTAATTTGGGATAGATCGCGTATGTTTGGGTGGGTGGGTGGAATTGAATCCGAATCCTCACCCAATCTGAGGCTCAATGGCCAAGGAGTTTCCGAACTCGAAAGTTTGGATTCTTGGATGTTTTCCGGTAAATCTAGCCCGCTGCCTGATTCTGGGTTCAGGCTTTGAGTGACATCCTCCCCTCCGCGGGTATCCGGCTTGGAGGGATCGGGAATCCGGACATAGCTAGTCCTTAAGATGATGAAGGGTTGCCGCATTGTTCTTCCACCACTGCAACGTGATGGGTGACCTGGGGAGAGTTAATTTCTCTCAGATCGGGTTTAGGCCCAATCTGATCGTAGTCTGTAGCGACTCCCAGGGCGGCGATGCGATCCAAGAGCTCGTTCAGGGAAGAGAGCTCCATTGGAGAGCTCCATTGGATCTAACTGCTCGGCGAGTTCCGAGCTGACATGAAGATTGTTTTCGATGGCTCGAGAGGTCATCGTCGGCGCAGACGTCGAACAGGCGGTCATAAGAAAACCACCTAGCCGGAGGGTTTGGCCGATAGCTAAAGCTCCCTTAGCAACGGTGCCGTCTTTAAAGACGGGGTGAGGCATCCTTCCTGATGGCGACGACACAGAGGAACTCTCAATGAAAGCACCAATGTCGGTGTCAAAACTGGCGGATCTCGGGTAGGGGGTCCCGAACTGTGCGTCTAGGCCGGATGGTAACAGGAGGCAAGGGACATGAAGTTTTACCCAGGTTTGGGCCCTCTTGATGGAGGTAAAACCCTACGTCCTGCTTGATTAATATTGATGATATGGGTAGTACAAGATTAGATCTACCACGAGATCGGAGAGGCTAAACCCTAGAAGCTAGCCTATGGTATGATTGTTGTTCTATATGTTGTCCTACGGACTAAAACCCTCCGGTTTATATAGACACTAGAGAGGGTTAGGGTTACACAAAGTCAGTTACAATGGTAGGAGATCTACATATCCGTATCGCCAAGCTTGCCTTCCACGCCAAGGAAAGTCCCTTCCGGACACGGGACGAAGTCTTCAATCTTGTATCTTCATAGTCCAGGAGTCCGGATGAAGGTATAGTCCGGCCATCCAGACACCCCCTAATCCAGGACTCCCTCAAGGTCCCTCTTAGAGCTCAAGCGGCTATGGTAAGGTAAGAAAGGGATGCGATGTGGCCGCAACAGGAATGCGGCGAGCATAACACCTAGGTTCAGCAACTTAGTTGTTCCGAGCTCGTGACTTATCTTGGTAGTCCGGGCTCGATTCTCCGCGCTGCGCCAAACCTATGCGCAATCATCTACAGTGTAGCTAGGTTAGGCCCATCCTGGTCCTCCCCCTCCCAATGCTTTCTTTCAGGTTTTCTACGTCCTCAGGTCCCGACCCTCGAGCGAGCTTAGCCACCGCTGGTATGCCAGGTCGCGATGCCGTGGACAAGGCCAGGGGGTGAGGGCTAGAGAGCCAGTAAGAGCTCCTGAGTCGCGATGCTCAGGAGCCCCCCTTTTAACGTGCAAGCGGATCACTTGGAAGAGGTGGGAGCCCGTGGTGCCGCCTGGTGCTATCCTCATGATATTCCTGCGAGCTAGGATAAGGAGAAACACAGTTTTGCCGTTATGGTTGCCAGTCTGCAGCTGGTTGCTTCGTGAGGAGATGAAGGCACTGAGGGCCTGGTGAGGTGATGTGCGTGGGGCGTGCCGCGAGCCAGAGCTCGACCGCTCAGGTTTGTCGACGTGGCAAGGACAAACCCATGCACCAGTGTCGTGCCTGTGTGAGGAGGCCCCGTGGGAGGCGATGACGGGGCAGGTGATAATCATAGGCAGACTAAGCATGGAAGGAAAATCAGCTTGGGTAAATGCAGAAAGATACATGCCGCTGGCTTAGGCCCAAGCGACTTGGGGATGGTGCAGCCTGAGGGGCGCCCCCAACAAGGTAAGCTAAAGACATAAGCAAAAGGGATACATGCCACAGGGACGGACCCACGCGGCCTGGGATTAATGCAGCCCGAGGGGCGCTCCTAGCTAAATGAACTTGGAAAATGTCACCTGGTTCTGTTGATGAAGGAGAGTTGGGGCAGCTGAAGGTACGCGGCGAAGGAATGGCTCCTCATGAGCCACCGGGGCCCTGAGCCTCGGGAGGCTCCGGGGACTCAAGTGGTTCCCTGAGGACCATCTCCATCTCTGCCAGGACGACGTGGTGCCTGGCCCCCTGAGCCGCCAGGACACGCCGCATGTTGCGCTGATAGGTTGACGACACGCTCGGCAAGCCGAAGGGCATGAAAACGTAGCTGTGTGGTGGACCCTCGCAACGGCCCATGCGCGAAGGCCAGAAAGGCTCCTGAGATGCGGCCCTGTTGAGCCCTGGAATGTCTATGCAGGCGCACAGCCCGGCATCCTCGCCTGGTGGGGAGCTGCGCCTCGTGAGCGGCGGTCACCACGCATGGCCCTTGCATCTTGAAGTTCCTGAGTGGTCTTGGTGATGAACTCCTGAGTGCTGGGAACCCCTTGCCCTGTGTTCTCCTGAGGGAAACGTGCCGCGAAGCACGCCTCCAAGTGGTGCCCAAGCGCCTCCCTCGTGAGGTTGGCAAGGTCTGAGGCCCTCCAGAAGAGAGCCCCCGAGCCCTGCCCGAGGAGGGCGCTAGGCGCGCCTTCCTATGCGATGGAGGGAGGTGCCCCTGGAGCGGCCGCTGACCCTGACGAGGCTCCAGCTGCGTCGCCACCTTCCTGAGATCCTGCACGGTGCTGCTGCTTCTTCTTCTTGGGGAGGGCCTCAGGAGGGCCCTCACTTTTGCTGTCGGGGTCATCAATTGCTGCAGCTTGGAAGGCGCGCTCGAGGGAGCACACCGCATCTCTTTCTTCACATGGGACCATGATGATTCCACCGCTTCCCGGCATCTTGAGGATGTTGTAGCCGTGGTGGGTGACCGCCATGAATTTGGCCAGGGTTGGATACCCAAGGATGGCGTTGTACGACAGGCGGATGTGCGCGATGTCAAAGTCGATGAGATCGGTGCGGTAGTTCATGCATTCCTCGAAGGTGACAGGGAGGCGGACCTGCCCTATTGGTATGCTTGAACCATCGGTCACTCCTGAGAAAGGCTTGGTAGGCTGAAGCTGGTCACATGGGACTTGGAGGTTGTCGAACGTGTCGACGGACAGGACGTTGAGCCCTGCGCAGCCGTCGATGAGGGTCTTGGTGACTTGTACGTTGCTGATGACTGGTGAGCAAAGCATCGGGAGGGCGCCTGTGGTGGCTGCACACTTGAGCTGGTCTGCCGAGTTGAAGGTGATGGCGCACTGGGACCACCTGAGCGGGCGCGTGGCCTCGAGCTTGGGGAGGACTGCACTCACTTCACGAGCAAACTGTTTGAAGATGCGCTGCGAGGCTGGGGCCTAGGCTCCGCCCAAGATGGAGGCGATAGCACATGGCTCCTGGAAGCCCCAAGCCCCCTCGTCCTAATGGTGGTCGTCATTCCTTCTTGGCGGTGGCAGTAGCGCGGGAAGACCGGCGTTGCCCTGAGGACGGTCCTCGCGAGGCTGGTCTCTCCAGGCGCCCTCGTGAGGATGATCCTGCCAGTGGTCCTCACGAGGCCGGTCACGCCACTCCTGGTATGGGCCACGGTCGTCCCAGCGTCCACCACCACGTCCTCCTCCTCGGCCGTAGCCCCGGTCGCTGCGCTCGGGGCGTCGACCGTAGCGTCCTTCACGAATGGCTCTGAGCTCTTGACAGTCGCTGGTGTTGTGGGTGTTCAGGTTGTGGAAGGCGCAGAACGGTCGGCTGTTCTAGGATGACTCAGGTTGATCTCTACCTCGCTTGGTGTCGGGCTCTGCTGCGAGCACAACTGCTTCCTTGCGCTTCACGTCTTTGGCCTTGGCCTTCTTCTCTTCTGTGCCCGCAGCTGGCAGTTCGAGGAGGGAGAGGCGCCCCTCCTCAGCTCTTGCGCACTTGGTTGCTGCTACCTGTTGAGCACTGCGTTGGATTTCCTTGAAGAGGAAAGGATGATGCAGCAAAGTAGCGTAAGTATTTCCCTCAGTTTTTGAGAACCAAGGTATCAATCGAGTAGGAGGCTACGCGCGAGTCCCTCGTACCTACACAAAGCAAATAACTCCTCGCAACCAACATGATAAGGGGTTGTCAATCCCTTCGCGGTCACTTACGAGAGTGAGATCTGATAGATATGATACAATAATATTTTTGGTATTTTTGTGATAAAGATGCAAAGTAAAATAAAAGCAAAGTAAAAAAGCAAAGGAAATAACTAAGTGTTGGAAGATTAATATGACGAAGATAGACCTGGGAGCCATAGATTTCACTAGTGGCTTCTCTCAAGAGCATAAGTATTTTACGGTGGGTGAACGAATTACTGTTGAGCAATTGACAGAATTGAGCATAGTTATGAGAATATCTAGGTATGATCATGTATATAGGCATCACGTCCGAGACAAGTAGACCGACTCCTGCCTGCATGCATCTACTACTATTACTCCACTCATCGACCGCTATCCAGCATGCATCTAGAGTATTAAGTTCATGAAAATAGAGTAACGCCTTAAGAAAGATGACATGATGTAGAGGGATAAATTCATGCAATATGATAAAAAACATCTTGTTATACTCGATGGCAACAATACAATACGTGCCCTGCTGCCCCTACTGTCACTGGGAAAGGGCACCGCAAGATTGAACCCAAAGCTAAGCACTTCTCCCATTGTAAGAAAGATCAATCTAGTAGGCCAAACTAAACTGATAATTCGAAGAGACTTGCAAAGATAACTAATCATACATAAAAGAATTCAGAGAAGATTCAAATATTGCTCATAGATAATCTTGATCATAAACCCACAATTCATCGGTCTCAACAAACACACCACAAAAAGAAGATTACATCGAATAGATCTCCACGAGAGAGGGGGAGAACATTGTATTGAGATCCAAAAAGAGAGAAGAAGCCATCTAGCTACTAACTATGGACCCAAAGGTCTGAGGTAAACTACTCACACTTCATCGGAGAGGCTATGGTTGATGATGTAGAAGCTCTCCGTGATGGATGCCCCCTCCGGCGGAGCTCCAGAACAGACCCCAAGATGGGATCTCGTGGGTACAGAAGGTTGCGGTGGTGGAATTAGGTTTTTGGCTCCGTATCTGATCGTTTGGGGGTACGTAGGTATATATAGGAGGAAGGACTACGTCGGTGGAGCAACAGGGGGCCCACAAGGGTGGAGTGATACATCCATTTTGCATCATGCTTTTATATCGATATTTATTGCATTATGGACTACTTTTTCACTTTATGTCACAATACTTATGGCTATTCTCTCTTATTTTACAAGGTTTACATAAGGAGGGAGAATGCCGGCAGCTAGAATTCTGGGCTGGAAAAGGAGCAAATTTTAGAGACCTATTCTGCGCAACTCCAAAAGTCCTGAAACTCCACGGAACATCTTAGAATAAATAAAGAAAAATCGTCGCCAAAGATGAAGGCCAGGGGGCCCACCCCCTACCTCGTGGGCCCCTGATGGCTCTCCGACGTCCATCTTCTCCTATATGAAGTCTTTCGATGAGAAAAAATAAGAAGGAACTTTTCGGGACGAGACTCCGCCGCCACGAGGCGGAACCAATCTAGAGCTCCGGCAGAGCTGTTCTACCGAGGATACTTCCCTCCGGGAGGGGAAAATCATCACCATCGTCATCACCAATGCTCCTCTCATCGGGAGAGGGCAATCTCCATCAACATCTTCACCAGCACCATCTCATCTCCAAACCCTAGTTCATCTCTTGTATCCAATTCCTGTCTCAAAGTCCGGGATTGGTGCTAGTAGGTTGCTAGTAGTGTTGATTACTCCTTGTAGTTGATGCTAGTTGGTTTATTTGGTGGAAGATCATATGTTCAGATCCTATATGCATATTATTACCCCTCTGATTATGAACATGAATATGCTTTTTGAGTAATTACGTTTGTTCCTGAGGACAAGGGAGAAGTCTTGCTATTAGTAGTCATGTGAATTTGGTATTCGTTTGATATTTTGATAAGATGTATGTTGTCTAGCCTCTAGTGGTGTAATGTGAACGTCGACTACTTAACACTTCACCATTATTTGGGCCTAGAGGAAGGCATTGGGAAGTAATAAGTAGATGATGGGTTGCTAGAGTGACAGAAGCTTAAACCCTAGTTTATGCGTTGCTTCGTAAGGGGCTGATTTGGATCCATATGTTTCATGCTATGGTTAGGTTTACCTTAATACTTTTGTTGTAGTTGCGTATGCTTGCAATAGAGGTTAATCATAAGTGGGATGCTTGTTCAAGTAAGAACAGCACCCAAGCACCGGTCCACCCACATATCAAATTATCAAAGTATCGAACGCGAATCATATGAACGTGATGAAAACTAGCTTGACGATATTCCCATGTGTCCTCGGGAGCACTTTTCCTATTATAAGAGTTTGTTCTGGCTTGTCCTTTGCTACAAAAAGGAATGGGCCACCTTGCTGCACTTTATTTACTTTTGTTACTTGTTGCTCGTTACAATTTATCTTCTCACAAAACTATCTGTTACCACTTATTTCAGTACTTGCAGAGAATACCTTGCTGAAAACCGCTTATCATTTCCTTATGCTCCTCGTTGGGTTCGACACTCTTACTTATCGAAAGGACTACGATAGATCCCCTATACTTGTGGGTCATCAAGACTCTTTTCTGGCACCATTGCCGGGGAGTGTAGCGCCTTTGGTAGGTGGAATTTGGTATGGAAAAATTTATATAGTGTGCTAAAATTTACTGTCACTTGTCACTATGGAAAGTAATTCTCTAAGGGGCTTGTTCGGGGTATCTTCACCCCTACTAGTAGAGCAAAGAGTTGCTCCTCAACCTACTGAACCTATTGAAAATGAAACTCCTTTTGAATTTCCTTCGGGTATGATGGAAAAACTATTTGCTAACCCTTTTACAGGAGATGGAACAAAGCATCCGGATGAGCACTTAATATATGTGGATGAAGTTTGTGGATTATTTAAGCTTGCAGGTATACCCGATGATGTTGCTAAGAAGAAGGTCTTCCCTTTATCTTTGAAGGGAGATGCATTGATATGGTATAGGCTATGTGATGATATGAGATCATGGGACTATAAAAGATTGAAGTTGGAATTCCATCAAAAGTATTACCCTATGCATCTTGTTCATCGTGATCACAATTATATATATAATTTCTGGCCTCGCGAAGGAGAAAGTAATGCTCAAGCTTGGGGGAGGCTTAAATCAATGTTATATTCATGCCCCAATCATGAGCTCTCAAGAGAAATGATCATTCAAATTTTTTATGCTCGGCTTTCTGAAAACAATCGCACCATGCTTGATACTTCTTGTGCTGGCTCTTTTATGATGAAGACTATTGAATTTAGATGGAATTTATTGGATAGAATTAAATGCAACTCTGAAGATTGGGACCTCGACGAAGGTAAGGAGTCAGGTATGACACCTAAGTTTGATTGTGTTAAATCTTTTATGGACACCGATATTTTCCGTAAGTTTAGCACTAAATATGGACTTGACTCTGAGATAGTAGTTTCTTTCTGTGATTCTTTTGCTACTTATGTTGATCTCCCTACGGAGAAGTGGTTTAAATATCATCCTCCCATAGAAGTAAAAGTAGCTGCACCTATTAAAGTTGAAGAAAAGACTGTCACTTACAATGATCCTATTGTTCCTACTTCTTATGTTGAGAAACCACCTTTCCCTGTTAGAATAAAGGATCATGCTAAAGCTTCAACTGTTGTTCATAAAAGCAATATTAGAACTTATACACCTCCTGAGCAAGTTAAAGTAGAACCTAATATTGATATTGTTAAAGATCTCTTGTCTGATAATATTGATGGGCATGTTATTCAGTTCGAAGGTGAAACTGCTAGAATTGCTAAACCTTGTTATAAAGATAAACATAGACCTGTGGTAGGCGTGCCTGTTATTTCTGTTAAAATAGGAGATCATTGTTATCATGGCTTATGTTATATGGGTGCTAGTGCTAGTACAATACCTATTGACTTATACAAAGAAATTATGCATGACATTGCACCTGTTGAGTTAGAAGAAATTGATGTTACTATTAAACTTGCTAATAGAGATACTAT
>NC_053027.1:228692542-228773137 GCF_003073215.2 Triticum urartu | reverse complement strand
CGACGGGGACGGGGGCGGCAATGGCGTCGATCGATCGGGGCGGGCGGTGCTTAAATGGGGAAACAGAGGAAGAAACAGAGGGAGAATGAAATTTTTCGAAGTGATGCATATATAGAAGGCACCTTTAGTACCGGTTGATGCCATGACCCGGTACTAAAGAGGGTGCGCTGCCAGGCGAGGGGCGCATAAGTTTAGTCCCACCTCGCTAGCCGAAGAGCGCTCGCACCTGCTTATAAGCCCCGCCGCCCCTGCTGTCTCGAGCTCCTCTCTAAAGCAGGCCTTCTGGGCCTACCTCTGCTACTCTGCCCTGTGGGGCCTATTGGGCTTGCGGGCCTGCATCCTGGCCCAACAACAGGTTGGGTTTCTAGTCGTATGCAGGCCGCTGTGGCCCGGTAGGTGGGCTTTTTCATTTAGTTTTTTCTTTTTTGCTTTATTTATTTTGTTTTATTTATTTTAGTTCTTTTTCGCTGTATTTAGAGTTTCTTTGTGAATATTTTTGATAGTTTTTAGAAACTTTCAGTTAGTGCCGGTAGTTTTTAAATTTGAATAGTTTAAATTTTGAATTATTTGAAATTTGTGTGAATCACTAGTTTGTGAATAACTTAACTTTAAAAATACATTTTTCAGTGATTCTTTTTTTATTATGTTTAATATTAGTGTGTTTATCATTATATTCAATTTGGTAATGCTTAGGTTATTTAAAAAATGAAATGCCTTTTTAGCTGAAAAAATCAGTAAAGGCATGAAAGAATTTGTTTGGACATAAAATTTCTTCGCGTTTCAAATGCCAAAACACATAACTACCCTAACTATTATAGAGATTCCCTCCTGGGTGTGAAACACACAAGAAAGTGATGATAGTGAAGCCGATCACATCCCAGATCTTTGGGTGTGAAACTTTTCTTCGCGTGTGTCCCTTTGCGCCATAACCATGGAAAATCTTCATCATTTAACGGGATGCTTGGGTCAATATTCACTGTGAATGGAGCAATTTCATCAAACTTTTCATAATCTTCCGACATGTCTATCTTGTCATCCACTCCCACGATGTTTCTCTTCCCAGAAAGAACTCTGTGCCGCTTTGGCTCATCGTACGATGCATTCACTTCCTTATCTTTTCTTTTTCTTGGCTTGGTAGACATGTCCTTCACATAGAAAACCTGTGCTACATCATTGGCTAGGACAAATGGTTCGTCTACATACGCAAGATTGTTGAGATCCACTGTTGTCATTCCGTACTGCGGGTCTTCCGTTACCCCGCCTCATGTCATATTGACTCATTTGCACCAAAACAAAGGGACCTTCAAACCACGTCGATAGTCAAGTTCCCATATGTCCTGTATATAACCATAATATGTTTCCTTTCCCGTCTTGGTTTCTGCATCAAAGTGGACACAACTGTTTTGGTTGGTGCTCTTCTTATCTTGGGCGATCGTGTAAAATGTATTACCATTTATCTCGTACCCTTTGAAAGTCATTATATTCGAAGATGGTAACTGGGACAGCAAGTACAGGTCATCTTCAATAGAGGCGTCATGCATGGTACGTGTCTGCAACCAGCTGGCGAAACTCCTGGTTTGTTCACGTGTAATCCAGTCATCAGACCGCTCCGGGTGTTTGGAGCGTAGCAAATTCTTGTGTTCATCCATATACGGAGCCACCAAGGCGGAATTCTATAGAACTGTATAGTGTGCTTCAGTGAGAGAATGTCCGTCCATACATATTATTTGTTTCCCTCCTAGTGTGCCTTTTCCATCCAGTCTGCCCTTATGCCGCGATTCAGGAACACCAATCGGCTTAAGGTCAGGAATAAAGTCAATACAAAACTCAATGACCTCCTCATTTTCATGGCCCTTGGAGATGCTTCCTTCTGGCCTAGTACGATTATGAACATATTTCTTTAAGACTCGCACGAACCTCTCAAAGGGGAACATATTGTGTAGAAATACAGGACCCAAAACGTTAAACTCTTCGCATAGTTGAACTAGGACATGCGTCATGATGTTGAAGAAGGATGGTGGGAACACCAACTCGAAACTGACAAGACATTGCACCAAATCATTCTCTAACCTTGGTATGATTTTTGGATCGATTACCTTCTGAGAGATTGCATTGAGGAATGCACATAGCTTCACAATGGCTAATCGAACGTTTTCCGGTAGAAGCCCCCTCAATGCAACCGGAAGCAGTTGCGTCATAATCACGTGGCAGTCATGAGACTTTAGGTTCTAGAACTTTTTCTCTGCCATGTTTATTATTCCCTTTATATTCGACAAGAAGCTAGACGGTACCTTAATACTGAGTAGGCATTCAAAGAAGATTTCCTTCTCTTCTTTGGTAAGAGCGTAGCTTGCATGACCCTGATGTATGTCGTCTTTTCCGTGCATACGTTGCTGGTCCTCCCGTGCCTCAGGTGTATCTTTTGTCTTCCCATACACGCCCAAGAAGCCAAGCAGGGTCACACAAAGATTCTTCGTCACGTGCATCATGTCGATTGCGGAGCGGACCTCTAGGTCTTCCAATAGGGCAGGTCCCAAAATATAGATTTCTTCTTCCACATGGGTGCGCGTCCGTCAGCGTCATTCGGAACAGGTTGTCCACCAGGACCCTTTCCAAAGTCCATCTTCAAATCCTTGACCATATCATGTACATCAACACCAGTACGGTGGCGAGGCTTCGTCCGGTGATCCGCCTCACCTTTGAAATGCTTGCCTTTCTTTCTTACGGGATGCCTGCTCAAAAGAAATCGACGATGTCCCAGGTACACATTCTTCTTACAATTAGCCAAATATATACTGTCGGTATTGTCCAAACAGTGCGTGCATGCGCGGTATCCCTTGTTTGTCTGTCCTGAAAGGTTACTGAGAGCAGGCCAATCATTGATGGTCACGAACAGCAACGCCTTTAGGTCAAATTCTTCCCCCATGTGCTCATCCCACACACGTAAACCTGTTCCATTCCGTAGTTGTAAGAGTTCTTCAACTAATGGCCTTAGGTACACATCAATGTCGTTGCCGGGTTACTTAGGGCCTTGGATGAGCACTGGCATCATAATGAACTTCCGCTTCATGCACAACCAAGGAGGAAGGTTATACAAATATAGAGTCACAGGCCAGGTGCTATGGTTGCTGCTCTGCTCCCCAAAAGGATTAATGCCATCTGCGCTTAGACCAAACCATACGTTCCTTGCGTCATCTGCAAACTCCTTCCCGTACTTTCTTTCGATTTTTCTCCACTGCGACCTGTCAGCGGGTACTCTCAACTTTCCGTCTTTCTTACGGTCTTCTCTGTGCCATCGCATCGCCTTGGCATTCTCTTTGTTTTGGAACAAACGTTTCAACCGTGGTATTATAGGAGCATACCACATCACCTTGGCAGGAATCTTCTTCCTGGGGCGCTCGCCCTCGACATCACCAGGGTCATCGTGGCTGATCTTATAGCGCAATGCACCACATACCGGGCAAGCGTTCAAATCCTCATACTCACCGCGGTAGAGGATGCAATCATTAGGGCATGCATGTATCTTCTGCACCTCTAACCCTAGAGGGCAGACAGCCTTCTTTGCTTCGTACGTACTCTCGGGAAATTCATTGTCCTTTGGAAGCATATTCTTTATCATTACCAGCAACTTTCCAAATCCGTTGACAGATACACCATTCTCTGCCTTCCATTGTAGCAATTCCAGTGTGGTGCCCAGCTTTTTCTTGTCACCTACGCAATTTGGGTACAACAATTTTTTGTGATCCTCTAACATGCGCTGCAACTTCTTCTTCTCTAAATCACTTGCGCAGTTTCTCTTTGCATCGGCAATGGCCCGGCCTAGATCATCAACGGGCTCATCCGATGCCTCTTCTTCAGCTTCTTCCCGCATTGTCGGCTCAACTTCTTCCCGCATTACCAGCTCAACTTCTTCCCTCATTGTTGTATCATCGTATTCAGGGAACCCATGGCCAGGATAGCTGTCGTCGTCTTCTTCTTCATTGTCTTCCATCATAACCCCTCTTTCTCCATGCTTGGTCCAAACATTATAGTGGGGCATGAAACCAGACTCAAACAGGTGGACGTGAATGGTTCTTGACGTAGAGTAATTGTGACCATTCTTACAGCCAGCACATGGACAAGGCATAAAACCATCCGCCCGCTTGTTTTCCTTAGCCGCAAGCAGAAAAGTATGCACGCCATTAATGAACTCGGGAGAGCATCGGTCATCGTACATCCATTGCCGGCTCATCTTCAATACACAACACCGAAAACACCAAATTAATACAATACATAAAGTTCATACATAAAGTTCATACAACACTTAAATGCAACAAACAAATAACTCTCTAGCTAAAGAATTTAAATGCAACAACAAATGCGATCAAGATTGCAACTAAGGTAACAATTGATCCAACAGCATAATGATACCAAGCCTCACTATGAATAGCATATTTTCTAATCTTTCTAATCTTCAAGCGCATTTTCTCCATCTTAATCTTGTGATCATCGACGACATCGGCAACATGCAACTCCAATTCCATCTCCCCCCCTCAATTTTTTTCAATTTTTCTTTCAAATCCTCGTTTTCTATTTCAACTAAATTTAACCTCTCGACAATAGGGTCGGTTGGAATTTCCGGTTCAACTACCTCCTACATACAAATATCTGTGTCAGCTTGATGGGCATAATTTGTCATAAACACGAAATGCAACAAATAGTTTTAAAAGAGAATATACCACATCCGAATCATAACAAGGGCGAGGGCCGACGGGGACGGATATCAAAACCATGGCACTATGTATAACAAACAACGTACGAGCAAGATAATTATACGAGTAACTATATATCCAAATCACACAAACATCAACTTTTTATATAAAATTTCATGAACAAGAGGCTCACCACAAGATTGTGCCGGCGACGGGACGGTGCGGGCGATCGACGGTGGTTACGACGGAGATTTAGAAGGCACTAAGTAAACCACACCTACATATGCAAACTAAGTGTTATTTTGATCTCAATTTGCATATAAATCAAATACTACCACATATAATTCCTCCCAAATTACTAAAACCCACAATTAATCACTATATAAACCAATGCAAGAGCTAATCTAGCAATGAGAGATGAAAGAACAAAGTTGCTAACCTTTGTGATCATTTGAATGGATGGGGGCCTGCAAATCTTGACAAATTTGGGGTAAATTTTGTATGAACTCGAGAGGAAGAAGGGAAGAACAGAGGAGAGGGAGAGGGGAAAGGGGGAAGAACAGAGTGCTAGTGGACGAAGGGTTTATATAGGATGACCTTTAGTACCGGTTCGTGGCACGAACCGGTAGTAAAGGTGCTGGAGGGGCCCCACTCTGACAATATCCTGCCACCACTCCCATTAGTACCGGTTCGTGGCACGAACCGGTGCTAAAGGTTCGCCACAAACCGGTACTAAAGAGCTCCTCCCGCCTAGCCATTGGAACCGGCACTAATGGACACATTAGTGCCGGTTCTGTTACAAACCGGGACTAATGTGTCGCACATTTGACCCTTTTTCTACTAGTGGCTGTATGCTTCTTCCACCGTCTCTTTTAGGCTTCTTCACCAGTTTCTCCAGCAAATGTAGTACCGAGAAATCATCAATCGACCTAAACCCAACGCATTTCACGACACTTGAGAACTAAGGATTTTGAAACAGAATTGACATACAAGAACATATGTTAGATGGCAGACAATCCATCCATGTACAGTCGAGTTACCTAGCCATCCAGATAATTGCTCTGGTGCAACTGTTGGTATTCTTTCAGGTCCCTTGCTCCATCACCATCGCCGTCAAGCTCGCATACTTGAAAGAGTCTCTTGCATTGCATGCAGATCTTGTAACCTCTGCAAAGCAAAGTGAAGACGGATAACTTGAATTGCTTCAACACACGAAGAGTCGGTATGCTCAGTCGCCTAGTCATGTGAACAAATGCAAGGCAACAACATGGGAATAACATGATTTCAGTAGAAAGAGCAATTTTTTTGAATGTCTTGCCCGAGGACTAGCAGCGTTGGCCCGATCGCATCTTCGATAGGAAAAAATAAAGCATTTGTTAGCTCAACCTTGAACCTACAGTTATATTATGATTATAATGAAAGGAGAGCAGATAATAAGGCAAGGTTTAAAGTAGAGTAGCTCTGAAGAAATCAAACCTTTCAGTTTCAGTGTCATGTAAATGCAAGTTACTAAGCGAGGACATGGAGTTACTAACCAAGGACAAGGCATAGAGGAGATCCATGATGGAAGACCCAATTTGATGATGCCACTCTCCTGAGTTGAGTTGAGCTGAGCTCCTCCTGTTGAGTTCCTGGGATCATCTAGGGGTAGAGATGTGACGGTAGACTACCTTCTACTTGGCTTGAGGAACTCGAGCCGGTGGCCATGGTGGAGGGTGGCCGATGATGGCAGTGTGTGTGGGCGAAGTGGTGGCGGCGCTTCCTGTTAGCACAGCGCAAAACCTAGATCGGTAGGGTGTGTCGGTGGGGTGTGCGACTCGCGACGAACCTTGTAGTGCATGCCCCCGCTCCCACCTTTTTATATATATAGCCCAGCATGACAGGGGCCCGTCAGCCATAGTGGGTTGGGCGCCCCCGATCAGGGCACAGATCTAAGGATCCGATGGGCCGTTGGGCCCACATGGGAGGAGATCAAACTAACATCTTCCCCCTTGATCTCAACTTTACTTTTAACCATATACTTTTTACTTTACTCATCTCGTCACAGATCAATACATAGAACATGTTTCATCATCACAACTCAATTGCCGATAGAATCAGACAGCTACAACATACCTCTTTGTTTTGAAACAAATTATGTTCCTTTTGGGCCTCTCATGGTCCAGGAGTCATAGGCTTTCCCTTAAACCCATGCCGACTAAGTGTTCCTTGAACACATTGGGTGGTAAGCCTTTCGTAAGCGGATCCGCAAGCATATACTTTGTCCTTATATGCTTGAGACTTATAGTGTGATCTTGGATTTTATCTTTCACAACATAATACTTTATCTCTATTATTTTGGCAGCATTACTCCACTTGTTGTTGTGAGCATAGAATATTGTGGGCTGGTTGTCACAGTACATCTTTAGTGGTTTATCAATACAATCTACCACTTTCAAGTCGGGTATAAATTTCTTTAACCATATCGCCGGCCCTGTGGCCTCATAACATGCTATAAATTCTGCATACATCATGGACGATGCAACTATTGACTGCTTGGAGCTTAGTAATTATAAACACCCTTAGTATACGAAGATACGATTCCATTATCACTAAACCCACATTGGTAAGGAAGGTGTTTCTTAGGGTCTTTAGAACAACAAGTACAATCATATATTTCACATAAATTCCAAGGATAGCACTGCAAACGATGAATTTGATCCAGTAAAACTTTCCCTTTTTCAGATATGCGGTGTCGCACATAACAAGCATGCTCATCTAAAGATTTGCCCTCAACTAAGCTACTTGGGGTTTCAGCCCGAGCACATAGGGATCGAAGATGATCCAAGTAAAAAGCTTCAGGAGTGTGATAGATTTTGTGTGGTTCTTCAATCATTGGTGTAGTAGGTACGACTAATTTTTTTGGTATTTTCCGTTTCCTACCCATAATTAAAGATAGAAAACAAGAGCACAAAATAAAAACTACTTAGTGATAAAGCAAACAAGCACACACGAGAATATCCACCCAACGCTATAACTCCCAGGCAACGGTGCCAGAAAAAGGTCTTGATAACCCACAAGTATAGGGGATCAATTGTAGCCTCTTTCGATAAGTAAGAGTGTCGAACCCAACGAGGAGCTAAAGGTAGAACAAATATTCCCTCAAGTTCTATCGACCACCGATACAACTCTACGCACGTTTAACATTCGCTTTACCTAGAACAAGTATGAAACTAGAAGTACTTTGTAGGTGTAAGGGCATAGGTTTGCAAGAATATAAAGAGCACGCAAATAAAAACTAGGGGATGTTTCAGGTAAAGAAGCAATAAGGTTAGTATAGCGAGTGTGGAAAAGTGGTGGTAGGAGTTGCAAAATTGTCCCTAAGCAATTGACTACTTTACTAGACCGATAGCAAGTTTTATGTGGGAGAGGCCACTGCTAGCATGTCATCCCTGACTTGGAATTCTATGCACTTATGATTGGAACTATTAGCAAGCATCCGCAACTACTAACGTTCATTAAGGTAAAACCCAACCATAGCATTAAGATATATTGGTCCCCCTTCAATCATGTATGCATCAATTTCTATGCTAGGTTGAAGCTTCTGTCACTCTTGCCCTCCAATACATAGTCCTATCAACATAGAACTAACCCTATGGTGTGATCCATGCGCACGCTTATATGATGGGCACCAGATGACAGCAACATAACCACAAGCAAATTAAACCAATCGTAGCAATTCACCAATTACCGATAGGACAACGAAAATCTACTCAGACATCATAGGATGGAAACACATCATTGGATAATAATATGAAGCATAAAGCACCATGCTCAATTAGAGGGTACAACGGGTTGCGGGAGAGTGGACCACTGTAGATAGATGGGGGAAGGTGATGAAGATGTTGGTGAAGATGACGGAGGTGTTGGTGTAGATTGCGGTGACGATGATGGCCCCGGCGGCGTTTCGGCGCCACCAGAAGAGAGGGGGAGAGAGCCCCCCTTCTTCTTCTTCTTCTTGACCTTCTCCCTAGATGGGAGAAGGGTTTCGCCTCTGGTCCATGGCCTCTATGGTGGCGGAGGGCCGAGAGCCCCTCCGAGATTGGATATGTCTCTCCGTCTCTCTCTGTTTCCGCGTTCCAAATTCTGCCCTTTCACCGTTTCTTATATTCTCGGAGATCCGTAACTTCGATTGGGCTGAAATTTGGACACGATTTTACCAAAACATTAGCTTTCTTGTGGCGAAAGAAGGGCACCAACCGCCTTACGGAGTGGTCACGAGGGCCCAGGACGTGCCTCACGTTGAGTTCACTTCCCAAAATTCACATATATTCCAAAAAAATCTCCGTCAGTTTTTATCCCGTTTGGATTCCGTTTGATATGGATTTTTTTGCGAAACAAAAAACATGCAATAAACAGGAACTAGCACTGGGCACTAGATCAATATGTTAGTCCCAAAAATAGTATAAAAAGTTACCAAAAATATATGAAAGTTGTATAATATTGGCATGGAACAATAAAAAATTGTAGATACGATGGAGACGTATCACCAACATAAAAGCTTTTCAAGTATATCTCAATTTGATATTGGGGTACATAGCTAGCTCGGACCCTTAACAGTCTATCCCAAGCATCTTTCAAAGATTCATCAAGCAAATAACGAAAGATTCTGAGGTCATCTTCATCAAAATTATCTAAACTCTCATTGATAACCCCGGTAGGTCTTACCATAGCATCATTATTTATGAGCTTATAAATGATAGAGGGTTTATCCAAGGTATTAAAACCCGGGAAACCCTTAACCCCTTTTGGTTTGGCCATGGCAAAAGAAAGGCAAATGGGAGAGAGGCGAAGAAAACGCCAAGGGTGAAGTGGGGGAGAGGAAAATGAGAGGAAAATGGCAAATAATGTAATGCGAGGGATAAGAGTTTGTGATGGGTACTTGGTATGTCTTGACTTGTGCGTAGATATCCCCGGCAACGGCGCCAGAAATCCTTCTTGCTACCTCTTAAGCATGCGTTGGTTTTCCCTTGAAGAGGAAAGGGTCATGCAGCAAAGTAGCGTAAGTATTTCCCTCAGTTTTTGAGAACCAAGGTATCAATCCAGTAGGAGACTACACGCAAGTCCCTCGTACCTGCACAAACAATCAAGAACCTTGCAACCAACGCGATAGAGGGGTTGTCAGTCCCTTAACGGCCACTTGCAAAAGTGAGATGTGATAAAGATAATAAGATAAATATTTTTGGTATTTTTGTTGTATAGATTGAAAAGTAAAGATTGCAAAATAAACGGCGATAAAAATAGCTTGTCGAAGAGAAAATAATATAATGGAGAATAGACTCGGGGGCCATAGGTTTCACTAGTGGCTTCTCTCAAGATAGCATAATCTACGGTGGGTGAACAAATTACTGTCGAGCAATTGATAGAAAAGCGAATAGTTATGAGAATATATAGGCATGATCATGTATATAGGCATCATGTCCGTGACAAGCAGACCGAAACGATTATGCATCTACTACTATTACTCCACACATCGACCGCTATCCAGCATGCATCTAGAGTATTAAGTTCATAAGAACAGAGTAACGCATTAGGCAAGATGACATGATGTAGAGGGATAAACTCAAGCAATATGATATAAACCCTATCTTTTTATCCTCGATGGCAACAATACAATGCGTGCCTTGCCGCCCTTGCTGTCACTAGGAAAGGACACCGCAAGATTGAACCCAAAGCTAAGCACTTCTCCCATTGCAAGAAAGATCAATCTAGTAGGCCAAACCAAACTGATAATTCAAACAGACTTGCAAAGATATTTAAATCATGCATAAAAGAATTCAGAGAAGAACCAAATATTTCTCATAGATAATCTTGATCATAAACCCACAATTCATCGGGTCTCGACAAACACACCGCAAAAAGAATTACATCAAATAGATCTCCAAGAGAATCGAGAACTTTGTATTGAGATCCAAAGAGAGAGAAGAAGCCATCTAGCTAATAACTATGGACCCGAAGGTCTATGGTAAACTACTCACACATCATCGGAGAGGCTATGGTGTTGATGTAGAAGCCCTTCGTGATTGATTCCTCCTCCGGCAGAGCACCGGAAAAGGCCCCAAGATGGGATCTCACGGGTATAGAAGGTTGCGGCGGTGGAAATAGGGTTTCGTGGTGCTCCTGGATGTTTTCAGGGCATATGAGTATATATAGGCGAAAGAAGTAGGTCGATGGAGCTGCGAGGGGCCCACGAGGGCGGGGCGCGCCTGGCCCCCTGGGCGTGCCCTCCTACCTCTTGGCCGCCTCGCTGCTTCCTTGATGTCCACTCCAAGTCTCCTGGATCACGTTTGTTTCAAAAAAGATCCTCGCGAAGGTTTCATTCCGTTTGATATTCCGTTTCTGCGAAACACTGAAATAGGCAAAAAACAGCAATTTGCACTGGGCTTTCGGTTAATAGGTTAGTCCCAAATATAATATAAAAGTGCATAATAAAGCCCATTAAACATCCAAAATAGATAATATAATAGCATGAAATAATAAAAAATTATAGATACGTCGGAGACGTATCAGGGCACCGCACACGGCTAAGAGGAGGCTTGGTGTGCCTTTGGGGTGCCCCCCTCACACGTATATAAAGGGGGGAGGAGAGGTGGCCGGCCCAAGGGGGGAGCGCCATGGGAGGAGTCCTACTTGGACTCCTGGTCCAAGTAGGATTCACCCCCCCTTTCCTATTCCCACTAGGAGAAGGAGGGAAGGAGGAGAAGGAGAGAAGGAAAGGGGGGCCAGTCCCCCAACCCTAGTCCAATTCAAATTGGCCTTGGGGGGGGTGGGCGCCACCACCTGGCTGCTACCTCCTCTCTCCACTAGGGCCCATGAAGGCCCATTAACTCCCCGAGGGGTTCCGTAACCCCCGGTTCTCCGGAAAATGCCCGAACCTTTTTGAAACCATTCCTGTGTCCAAACATAACCTTCCAATATATCAATCTTTATGTATCGACCATTTCGAGACTCCTCGTCATGTCTGTGATCTCATCCGGGACTCCGAACAAACTTCGGTTCATCAAAACACATAACTCATAATACAAATTGTCATTGAACGTTAAGCGTGCGGACCCTATGGGTTCGAGAACTATGTAGACATGACCGAGACACATCTCTGGTCGATAACCAATAGCGGAACCTGGATGCTCATATTGGCTCCTACATATTCTACGAAGATCTTTGTCGGTCAAACCGCATAACAACATACGTTGTTCCCTTTGTCATCGGTATGTTACTTGCCCGAGATTCGATCGTCGGTATCATCATACCTAGTTCAATCTCGTTACCGGAAAGTCACTTTACTCGTTCTATAATGCATCATCCCATGGCTAACTCATTAGACACATTGCTTGCAAGGCTCATAGTGATGTGCATTACTGAGAGGGCCCAGAGATACCTCTCCAATACATGGAGTGACAAATCCTAATCTCGATCTATGCCAACTCAACAAACACCATCGGAGACACCTGTAGAGCATCTTTATAATCATCCAGTTACGTTGTGACGTTTGATAACACACAAGGTGTTCCTTCGCTATTTGGGAGTTGCATAATCTCATAGTCAGAGGAACATGTATAAGTCATGAAGAAAGCAAATAGCAATAAAACTAAATGATCATTATGCTAAGCTAACAGATGGGTCTTGTCCATCACATCATTCTCTAATGATGTGATCTTGTTCATCAAATGACAACACATGTCTATGGTTAGAAAACTTAACCATCTTTGATTAACGAGCTAGTCTAGTAGAGGCATACTAGGGACACTCTGTTTGTCTATGTATCCACACATGTACTAAGTTTCTGGTTAATACAATTCTAGCATGAATAATAAACATTTATCATGATATAAGGAAATATAAATAGCGAATTTATTATTGCCTCTAGGGCATATTTCCTTCAGCTCACCGGTCAAGAACTACTTCAAGTGATAAAAGGTTAGCAGAACGAAGAAGTGGGAAAAAATTCCCCAGCTCGGCGAACAGGCGAACCAATCCTGCTGATTACCTAAGCGATGATGTTGTGTTTGATACAATGGAGGTGGACACATTCAAATACCAGTACGGGAAGCCTCTCATCAAAGATGGAAGTCCTCCTCTAACAACGATGATACGAAGATTCCATCAGTGGTACATGAAAACCTGCAGCGAGTCTGGGAAGGATGCTTTGACGATGAGAATTGAAGAGGACCACGACTTCATTGGACAATCACTGTTATCTGTTGATTTGGACGAGTTTTTCCAGTTCTACAATCAAAAGGCCTTCGACAAATCACTCGTGGCTTGCTACTGTGTGTAAGTACTACTTCTCTGTATATAGCTCAGCTCTTTCATTGCATGTATATATAATTATCCTCACTGTATTATGCAGATTGAAGATCGTTGAATGCAGAAAAGCACAAATCTATGACATTGGGTTTATTAACCAAAATGTCATACATGAATTTACGGTTCAACACCATGTCTCTGAAACCAAGGACAACTTGCTACAATCGTTGCTAAAAAATCAAAGCAAAGATAAAATACTCTTTCATTACAACTTCAAGTGAGTGTTACTGTCTTGTGCACATTCGGTTTCCCTTATTACTCAAGATTATAGTAATGTAACTAATGAGTTATGCATGCATGCGTAGGTTCCACTTTATTCTCCTAGAGATTAAGCTTGAGTGGGGAGAAGTAACCGTCTTAGACTCGAGACGAAAAGATCCCGAGAACTATGCGGACATGACTCGAATGCTCCAGAAGTAAGTTCAATCGATCATTATCGCACCATATAGACAAGTTTGTTCATTTCCTTATATCATGTAATTATTTTCTTTGTCTGGCAGGATTTGGAAAGAGTTCACCGCAATTTCTCCGGGACTGCCGACCGAGCTGCGATTTAAACACCCAAAAGTAACTACTACTGCCTAGTTCCGTGCATATCCCATTGATTCTAACTAGTTTCATCAAACCATTTAGCATGCTTGCTTATCAGTTTAATTGACCTTTGTTTCTCGTAAAGTGCTTGTGGCAGGAAGCCGGAAATGATTTATGTGGATACTACGTTTGCGAGTTCATCTACAATGCGACGGCCTCTAATAATCGGGGCTACTCTGAAAAATAATATGAAGTGCGTAAGCAAAAATATTCACAATTTTATTTTATTACCTTCATTTGTGTTGAGTTTCATCCATACACATGTATTGACCCTCTTCTTCAATTAAGATCTGGCATGCGGGGTGAACTCCTTCCAAATGATCGCATACGAGCAATTCAAGAGGAATTGGCGGGATTTTTTCTTGACCGTGTCATCAATCCAGCCGGAGAATACTAAGTGGCACATGACTTCAGATGTTAGGGATTGTAAGAGATCTTATATTGTATATATGTACCTAGTAGCATCGGATAGATATACGAAAACTTGTTGTTCGACCAATCTCTCAAAGAAGGAGAGGTCGATCACTTCTCTCTGTATATGTTCATCACGATTTTGTGTACTTAATGGTTTCCTTCATTTACTTACTAACTAGCATGTCGAGTTCTCTCTATACGTATAGTACCTAGCGTCGACCAAGCACGGAGATAAGAGAGGTCACTTCTCTCTATTAGCTATGTAACACAATATATGAAACCCCTAAATTAACCATCCAAAACCCCCCAAACCCCCTCCCCCTTTCAAAAAAAAACAAAAACCCCATCTCCTGAGGTGCTGACGCGTGGATACTTTTTGGTCCCGGCTGGTAAGCGAACCGGGACCAAAGGCCCTCCTGTCTGGTCTCGCCGCAGCGGCCACATGGAGCATCATCTGGCCTGGTTCGTAAGCGAACCGGGACTAAAGATGATGTGCTTTAGTCCCGACCCTTTAGTCCCGGTTCCAGAACCAGGACAAATGGGCATCTAGAACCGGGACAAATGAGCCTTTTTCTACTAGTGCTTGCAATGGCGACATTTTTACGTCGTTACCTTGTTGAAGGCATTGTTCGGATATGCTCAGACTGGTTCTTTAGGGTGAAAACCTAGATTCTGACCTTGGGTGGTTGGATCCATTACGACGGCGCTTGAGCGTCATTCCCTTCCTGAAGGCATTGCTATTGAAGAACAATGTCGTCCGTGTGGTGTCATAAGATGGTTGGTGCGAATACGACCAATGTTGTAGTTTGATATTTGCTGCTATAATCGCTTCATTTTTTTCTTTTTTTTTCTCGTTGAAGCATAGCTTTGATCTTATATGATTTTGCTACTTGCTAGCGTGTTTTTGTGTGCGTGTGTTCGTGTTGGCTATGTGGATCCTAACTATGCAGAGGCCGGGTGTAAGCTCATTGTGTTTGTATTCTCTTGATGCTCAATTTTGAGTTAATAAATTCCGCCCTTTATCGAAAAAAAGTAGACGAAGGAGGCAGCCACCCAACATTTGTAACCGTTGGAGAAATGTTAACCCGATACTCAGGCAATACATACTTGCCCTTGCCGTTGGTATCTACCGTCTGACACCCCACGGTTACCCGAGTAAGAAGATCAATAGCTCCTCAAAAGATTGACCGAATTGAGGATAGTCTTCCTCCCTTCTCCAAAAATCACATCATTTCTCAAATGACATGATCTCTGAATGATAAATAAGAAGCACGAACACAATGGCCTACTCATAATACCAAGCAGAATTAACAACCAATCTAGGCCGGAATGGACAAAAAAATCTTCACCTGGGAGATCTGCAAATCCCATATCACCATATGTAACACGCAAGCCTTAGTGCAAGTCATGAGTGCATGGAAACTTGACGCCGCAAATTGAGCACATACCTATACAGCAGAGCCATGCATGATTCTACTAGCTAGGAGACAGACTAATAACACTAGGTATATTTTTTCAGTAGTTAGGAGACCACTGCAGACAGGTCTCGGCGTCGCACGGCGCGGAGGAGCAGCGAGGGTGCCATGGCGTTTGCGGGCCGGGAGCGACCAGCGGCGGAGCGGGGCGAGGGTCTCTAGCTCTGCTCTGCTCTGCTTTTGTGCGCCACGGGGTCTCTCCGTTTAGGGCTCTCGCCATTTGTAGCTGTTTAATCCTTTCGAATTACCATGTTTTTCACATTCATCAATAAATCAAGTGTGTTCACACTCAAACAAAATCAAAAAAACCAAAAGTTGTGATGGTCGCATCGAAATTCCCTGTTCGATTCAACGCATTAAGGGCCAAATCTCAAAGAAAGGAGTTGGAAGGAGGAAAATGGGAGGAAGGGGCGCCGATGAAGGAAGGAAGGAGAAGAGCAGCTTCTCGCTTAGAATAATAGTTTTTCTTTTTCTTTTTTACTTATTAACTATTGATGCCTCACATCTACGCTCTCGTCGCCCTTTTACGCGACACGCAGGCTAGATTTCACCTGCTGCTCCATTGGGCCCTAGTTGTCATTAGGGTATCTCCAACGCCCGGCGCTTAGCACCGGTGCCAGGATTAGAAAACCTGGCTTATTGACAGTTTACGCCCTGAATCCCATCGTCGGATGCAGCATCGGCGCAAGACCTGGCAGCCAATGCTTGATTGATTCTCTTCCCATGCGAAGCGCACGGGTAGTTTAATTTAGCACACAGAATTAGCACTTACCGTTGTAACCTTACGCGCAATTTATTTATTTTCTCTATTAGCGCCTCCACAAGCGTCTATCATTGTAGATGCCCTTATTGCTCCTCCTAGCCGCTTCCCTATGGGTCTGTGTCTTCAATAAGTTTGCCTAGCGTCGGGACAGCATGTCGAGTGTCACAGAGGGCTCCCGGTTTTGGATTTTTGGTTTCCTTTTTGTTCTATGATTTTTTTTTTGGTTTTTGCTCTTTCGGCTCTTTTAATTCCGGATTTTGTGTCCTTTTTTTATTTTTCATGCCAACAAAATTCATCAAAACCTATTAACGTGAATCTAATTTCGAATATCTCAATGTGACAGATCCCACAAGGAAATGATTCGTGATTTCAAAACAAGTTTCAAAAGATAGCATATTTCAAAAAACATTCTACTAAATAAGCAAAAAAAAAATCCTGGTTTACTGCAAGTGGCCCACATGCAGTACGACATTTGTCCATCAAAGAAGGTGGGAGTGACTTTAGAAAGGATAACCCCTTAATTGAAAATTTTGGACATTTTGACGCCAAAAACGTAAAGGAGGGGGCAGCAGAAGAGTTAATTCGGTCAGCCCATTTCAGGTTGCAAAACATACAAGACATTTCGGCTTTCTTATACCAGACATTTCGGTTTTCTTTTCTTTTTTGTTATTTCAATTTCCTTTTTGTTATTTGTTTTTCTTTACCTTTTTTCAGAAATCGCACTTTATCTAGAAAATAGTCACAAATTTGAAAAATATTTTCGCTTTTGAAATATAATGTCCTGTTTTCCAAAAATGCCCGCAGTATTGAAAATTTCTTTGCTTTTTAATAAAAAATGTACTTAATTTTGAAAAAAAGATCATCGTTTCCAAATAATGTTCGTAGTTTCAAAAAATGATCAAATTTCAAATTTTGATTGCATTTTTAAAATGTTTTAATTCCATAAAATGTTCATTTTTAGAAGAAAAAAAAATGATTAAAAAATCGTCACATTTTTAAACATTGTTCACTTTTCCAACCATGTTCCAATTTCTTACCAAAAATTGTTCTCATATTTTCTAAAGTGTTTGCTACAATGCCTTATTTCAGCGTTGCAGTTGCTTGGTCGATCTCTGCAGTACTCTGCCAAGCGCTACTATGCACTTCCCACTTACTTCCTTCTTGATACTAATGGACCGGCCTACCCGGGCCCCCCTGTGCGAAAGAGCGACTACTTGTGGCATGAGCGGCATATAGGAGCTCCCACATTCTTGTGTACACATTTTTTGTATTGTATTTTAACCACCCTTCCAATTTTAGGGCCAGATCCTATTCCCCGCATGGGTCCGGGAATAACAATCAAATGAGCCCCACATAACAAAACGCTTAAACGCCTAGTATATGGTCTAGCCTATTCGTGTTTCCTCCAAATTACCAATTTTGAGAAGGTTTTAGGACCTTCCCTCAAACGGTTTTTTGCTTTCTCTGACTTTTCTTTCAATTTTATTTTTTTGTTACTTTTCTTTTTCATTTCATGGAAATTTGAGAAATAATAGTACCACTTCCTAAATTTTTAAACATTTTTCAAATTGTTGAAGTTTTTTTGAAATCCAGGAACATTTTCTGAAATCAAGAAACATTTTTTGTTAATTAACCTTTTCAAGATACAACGCAGTTTTTAAATTTATGAACATTTTATAAAAACATAAATATAATTTTAAACACACGGTTAAAGAGATAATATTTTCGATAAAATAACTTCTCCGAATTTCGAAAAATATTCATGTTTTCCAAAGAATGTTCATACTTTCAAAAAATTATCAAAAATTTCAATAACAAATTGTATTACGAAAAAAATCATTTAAAAAATGATCACATTTTAAAATTTCGTTTGCTTTTCCAGAAATGTTCCGATTTTTTTTCAAAAAAAAATTCTCAGATTTTCTAAAATGTTTGCTACAATACCTTGTTCCAGCGTTGCAATTGCTCCTCAGTACTCGGTCCAACGCTACACTCAATTTCCCACTTGCTTCCGTGTTGTACTAATGGGTCCCTTTTTTGTTTTTTCATGTAAAAAAATCATTAAAACCTATTAACTTGAAACTAGTTTCGAATATCTTGATGTGACAAATTCAACATGAAAATGATTCGTAATTTGAACACACAGTTCAAGAGATAAAATATTTTAAATAAAATGAATCTACGAAGAAAGAAAAACCTCCCAAGTTTAAATAAGTGGCGCGCATGCAGTGCGACACTTGTCCACACTAGAGAAGGTGGGAGTGACTTTTGAAAGGGGTATATGTTAATTCATTCTGCCGGTCAACCTGACGCCAAAAGGGGGTAGTGGACGAGTTAACCGGACCGGCCCATTTTTAGGTAGCAAACAAATACAACACATTTCGGTGTTCTTATACCAAATTTTTCGGTTTTCTTTTCTCTGTTGTTCTTTTGATTTCCCTTTTGTTATTTCATTTTCTTTCCTGTTTTCCAAAAAATCACATTTTTTTAAAAAACAAAAAGGTTGCAAATTTGGAGAAAGTATTTGCACTTTCAAATATAATGTTCTGTGTTTTCAAAATTTTTGGTACTTTGAATTTGGTTCACATTTAACATATTTTTCCAAATTTAAAAATATATTCATGTTTTCCAAAGAATGTTCAGAGTTTCAAAAAATGATAAAAATATCAAATTTCGTTTACATTTTAAAAAATGCTTGGATTCCAAAAATGTTCATTTCTTAGAGAAAATGATCAAAAAAATTGATCACATTTATTAAAATTTGTTCGCTCTTCCAACAATGTTCGAAAAAAATTCAAAAAATGTTCTCATTTTTTCTAAAATGTTTGCTACAATGCCTTGTGCCAGTGCTGCAGTTCTCGGTCAATCTCTGCAGTACTCGGTCTAGTGCTATTGTGCAATTCCCACTTGCTTCCATGTGCTACTAATCGGCTGGCCCACACGCATTCCCCACCCCCGTGCAAAAGGGCGACTACTTGTTGCAATGAGCGGCATATAGGAGTTCCCGTAGACGTGTCTACACATTTTTTTATTTCTTTTTACCACCCTTCCAATTTATGGTCCAGATCATATTCCCCACATGGGTCGGGGAATAACGATCAAACGCACCCTTCCCCTAACAAAACGCCTAGTATATGGGCTAGCCAATTCGTGTTTCCTCCAAATTACCAGTTTCGACAAGGTTCTAGGACCTTCACTGAAACGGTTATTGCTTTTTCTGCTTTTTCTTTCGCTTTTATGTCTTTTTGTTTCTTTTCTTCTCCATTTCTTCTACATTGTCCTTCCTTTTTCATTTCATGAACATTTAAGACACACTAAGAACACATTCATAATTTTGGGAACATTTTTTAAATTGTTGAACATGTTTTGAAATCTAAGAACATTTTCTGAAATCTAGAAACAATTTTCATATTAAAAACATTTTCTTGAAATACAAACCAAAATTTGAATTCATGAACCTTTTCTGAAATATGGGAACATTTTTTCAAATTCATGAAATTCAGAATAGTTTTTGAAATATGGGAATAATTTTCAAACTCAAGAATAATTTTTTGAACGTTGGAACATGTTTTACAAATTCGTAATAATTTTTTGAAATTCTTATTTTTTCTGAATTTTGGGAACTTTTTGAAATTAGCTATGATTTTTTGTAAGAAATATGGAAGATTTTTTTCAAATTGATGAGCATTTAAAAAAATTGGGAACACTTAATTAATATTTTCCTATTTTCAAGCCCTTGGTTGCTTAGTTGTGCTCAATTTTGCCCCGCCCAGCTAATATTCCTCATATTTTCCCTCCTCTACTAAGCTCAGCCTCAAAAATGCGCAAACGGAAGTTCCCGTCATCGCAAAGTCACTGAACGTTGCTTGGCTTGGTTACTGACGTGTGGGACCCTTCAAATGCTGATAGGTGGGACCGGGTAGGAGACGGCTAGGTCATGTATCTCTAAAAAGGGTCCCCGAGAAAGGTCTCTCTCCCTCTCTCATTTCCCTTTGGGAAACGTAGCATGCAATTTTTTTAAAAAAAATTCATATGCTCACGCAAGATCTATCTAGGAGATGCATAACAACGAGAGGGGGAGAGTGTGTCCACGTACCCTCGTAGACCGAAACCGGAAGCGTTTGCTTAACACGGTTGATGTAGTCGAACGTCTTCTTGTTCCGACCGATCGAGTACCGAATGTCCGGCACCTCCGAGTTCTGCACACGTTCAGCGCGACGACGTCCCTCGAGCTCTTGATCCAGCAAAGGGTCGAAGGAGTAGATGAGTTCCGTCAGCACGACGGCATGGTGACGGTGATGATGATGTGATCCGTGCAGGCTTCGCCTAAGCACCGCGAGAATATGACCGGAGACGTAAACTGTGGAGGGGGCGCCACACACGGCTTGGAGCAATTGGTGTGTCTCATAGGGGAGCCCCCGGTATATAAATGAGGGAGAGGGGAGGAGGCCGGCCTATGCGCGCCCCAAGTGGGAGGAATCCCACTTGGACTCCTAGTCTAATTCGCCCCCCTTTCCTTTTACCGGAAGGGGAAAGGTGGAAGGAGAGGGAGGAGGAGAAGGAAAGGGGGGCGCCTGTGATAGCCTGGCTTATTAGGGATGATAGACTACTCATATCAATAAGGAATTCCTTCTTTTCCGGGAGCCCATTCAGACAGAACTCCAAAGTTAAGCGTGCTCAGCTTGGAGTAGTGTCAGGATGGGTGACCGACCGGGAAGTTGCTTCCGGGTGCGCACGAGTGAGGACAAAGTGCATAGAAAAGACTAGTATTGATCTGTGGGGCCAGTCTAGATCCCGCCAGGAGTAACGACCACCGGCGGGTGTGTCCGGGGCGTTACAAGTTGGTATCAGAGCAGACCCTCATGGTTACACGGATGGTGGCGGACAGGTGCGTGGTCATGTTGTTCATGACGTTTGTGACCCGTCGTGGCACACGGCATGTCACATGTACTAGACTGGAAGCACAGACGTATGTGCCAAGAGGGAACGTTCCTGTGGCCCGACGAGGACGTCGGTTCCTCTGAGTGAGGGTGTATGTGATAGCCTGGCTTATTAGGGATGATAGACTACTCATATCAATAAGGAATTCCTTCTTTTTCGGGAGCCCATTCGGACAGAACTCCAAAGTTAAGCGTGCTCAGCTTGGAGTAGTGTCAGGATGGGTAACCGACCGGGAAGTTGCTTCCGGGTGCGCACGAGTGAGGACAAAGTACGCAGAAAAGACTAGTATTGATCTATGGGGCCAGTCTAGATCCCGCCAGGAGTAACGACCACCGGCGGGTGTGTCCGGGGCATTACAGCGCCTCCCCCTTCCCCTGTCCAATTCGAACTCCTTCCCTTGGGGGCGCCACCCCTTGTGGGCTGGCTTGCCTCCCTCCTATGTGAAGGGGAATGTAGCATGCGATTTCAAAACAAAATCTACGATCACGCAAGATCTATCTAGGAGATGCATAGCAATGATATGGGAAGAGTGTGTCCACGTACCCTCATAGACCAAAAGCTGAAGTTTTAGCTTAACGTGGTTGATGTAGTCGAACGTCTTCGCGATCCAACCAATCAAGCACCGAACATACATCACCTCCAAGTTCTGCACACGTTCAGCTCGATGACATCCCTCAAACTCTTGATCCAGCAAAGTGTCGAGGGAGAGTTTCGTCAACACGACGCTGTGGTGACGGTGATGGTGATGTGATCCATGCAGGACTTCGACTAAGCACTACGACGATTTGCCCGGAGGAGTAAACTATGGAGGGGGCCACCGCACACGGCTAAGAACAATTGATGTGCTATCGGGTGCCCCTGCTCCCGTAAATAAAGGAGAGGGAGGAGACCGGCCCTAGGGGCGCGCTCAAGTGCGGGGAGGGGGGGAACCGACTAGGACTCCTAGTCCTAGTCGCCCCCTTCATTTCTTTCAGAGGGCGAAAAGGGAAGGAGAGGGAGAGGGAGAAGGAAAGGGGGGTGCCCACTTCCCCTTGTCCAATTCGGATAGCCCATGGGGGGCGCACCACCCCTTGCGGGCTCCCCTCTCTCTCCCCTATGGCCCATGTTGCCTATTACTTCCCCGGGGGGTTCCGGTAACCCCTCGGTACTTCGATAGATATCTAAAACATCCCAAAACCATTCGGTGTCCGAATACCATCGTCCAATATATTAATCTTTACCTCTCGACTATTTCAAGACTCCTCGTCGTGTCCGTGATCTTATCCGGGACTCCGAACAATCTTCGGTCACCAAAACACATAACTCATAATACAAATTGTCATCGAACGTTAAGCGTGCGGACCCTACGGGTTGGAGAACTATGTAGACATGCCGAGACACATCTCCAATCAATAACCAACAACGGAACCTAGATGCTCATATTGGTTCCTACATATTCTACGAAGATCTTTATTGGTCAAACCGCAATGACAAAATACGTCATTCTCTTTGTCAATGGTATGCTACTTCCCCAGAATTGATCGCCCGCATCCTCATACCTAGCTCAGTCTTGTTACCGGCAAGTCTCTTTACTCGTTTCGTAATGCATCGTCCCGCAACTAACTCATTAATCACATTGCTTGCAAGGCTTATCTTGATGTCCATCACATCATTCTCTAATGATGTGATCTCGTTGTTCACCAAATGACAACACATGTCTATGATTAGGAAATTTAACCATCTTTGATTAACGAGCTAGTCAAGTAGAGGCATACTAGTGACACTCAGTTTGTCTATGTATTCACACATGTACTAAGTTTCCGGTTAATACAATTCTAGCATGAATAATAAACATTTATCATGATATAAGGAAATATAATAACAACATTATTATTGCCTCTAGGGCATATTTACTTCAGTCTCCCACTTGCACTAGAGTCGATAATCTAGATTACATTGTAATGATTCTAACACCCATGGAGTCTTGGTGCTGATCATGTTTTGCTCGTGGAAGAGGCTTAGTCAACGGGTCTGAAACATTCAGATCTGTATGTATTTTGCAAATCTCTATGTCTCCCTCCTTGACTTGATCGCGAATAGAGTTGAAGCGTCTCTTGATGTGTTAGGTTCTCTTGTGAGAACTGGATTCCTTCGCTAAGGAAATTACTCTAGTATTGTCACAAAAGATTTTCATTGGACCCGATTGTTGGGGAACGTAGTAATTTCAAAAAAATTCCTATGCACACGCAAGATCATGGTGATGCATAGCAACGAGAGGGGAGAGTATGTCTACGTACCCTCGTAGACCGAAAGCGGAAGCGTTTATCAACGCGGTTGGTGTAGTCGTACACCTTCACGATCCGTCCCGATCAAGTACCGAACGTACGACACCTCTACGTTTAGCACACGTTCAGCTCGATGACGTCCTTGCCTTCTTGATCCAGCAAGAGAGGCGAAGTAGTAGATGAGTTCCGGCAGCACGACGGCGTGGTGATGGTGTTGGTGAAGAACAATCTCCGCAGGGCTTCGCCTAAGCACTACAAAAACTATTACGAAGGATAAACTAGAGGGGACGGGGTTGCCGGCACACGACTTGGTGTTTCTTGATGTGTCTTGGGTGCTAGCCCTACCCCTCTATTTATATGTTGAGCCTTGGGGTCGAAACTTGGAGTAAAAGCCTCCACAAAGTCAGTTTCACCCGAAAGGCAAGAGTCCTTCTCGGACTCCAGGGCCAGACGCCAGGGTTCCCTGCGTCTGGACCCAGACACCAGGGACCCTGGCATCTAGCCCCTGGACTCCGCAAAACTTCCTTTTGCGCTTTCCAAAAACCTTGTGGGATTTCCCCTTTGGCCCAAATAAAGTGTTCTCGTACCCAAACATTTCGGGAAAGATCCAGAACCCCTTCCAGTGAATTCCGGAACCCTTCCGGAGACCAAACACTATTATCCCATATATCAAACTTTATCTTCGGACCATTCGGGAGTTCCTCGTCATGTCCGTGATCTTATCCAAAACTCCGAACAACATTCGGTTACCAACATACATAACTCATAAATACTATATCGTCAATGAATGTTAAGCATGCGGACCCTACGGCTTTGAACTATGTAGACATGACCGAGACACTTCTCTGGTCAATAACCAATAGCGGAACCTGGATGCCCATATTGTCTCCTACATATTCTACGAAGATCTTTATCGGGCGAACTACATAACAATATACGTTGTTCCCTTTGTCATCGGTATGTTACTTGCCCGAAATTCGATCATCGGTATCTCAATACCTAGTTCAATCTCATTACCGGCAAGTCTCTTTACTCGTTCCGTAATGCATCATCCAGCAGGCAACTCATTAGTTACATTGCTTGCAAGGCTTATTGTGATGTGCATTACCGAGAGGGCCCAGAGATACCTCTCCAACAATCGGAGTGACAAATCCTAATCTCGATCTATGCCAACTCAACAAGCACCATCGGAGACACCTCTAGAGCACCTTTATAATCACCCAGTTACGTTATGACGTTTGGTAGCACACAAAGTGTTCCTTCGGTACTCGGGAGTTGCATAATCTCATAGTCATAGGAACATGTATAAGTCATGAAGAAAACAGTAGCAACAAACTAAACGATCATCGTGCTAAGCTAACGGAACGGGTCAACTCAATCACACCATTCTGTAATGATGTGATCCCGTTAATCAAATGACAACTCATGTCTATGGCTAGGAAACTTAACCATCTTTTATTCAACGTGCTAGTCAAGTAGAGGTATACTAGTGACACTATGTTTGTCTATGTATTCACACGTGTACTAAGTTTCCGGTTAATACAATTCTAGCAGAACAATAAACATTTATCATGATATAAGGAAATAAATAATAACTTTATTATTGCCTCTAGGGCATATTTCCTTCACCGATGCACTAGGTGTTACACCTAGATCAGATATGAACTCCTTCATTTGCTCCTTCTGAAGCAGCTATGTACTCCACTTCACACGTAGATCCCACCATGATGCTTTGCTTGGAACTGCACCAACTGAAAGCTCCACCATTCAATATAAATACATATCCGGTTTGCATCTTAGAGTCATTTGGATCAGTGTCAAAGCTAGCATCGACGTAATTATGACAAGATCTTTGTCACCTCCATAAACTAGAAACGTATCCTTAGTTCTTTTTAGGTATTTCTGGATGTTCTTGACCGCTGTCCAGTGATCCACTCCTGGATTACTTTGGTACCTCCCTGCTAAACTTATAGCAAGGCACACATCAGGTCTGGTACACAACATTGCATATATGATAGAACCTATGGCTGAGGCATAGGGAATGACTTTCATTTTCTCTCTATTTTCTGTAGTGGTCGGGCATTGAGTCTGACTCAACTTCACATCTTGTAACACAGGCAAGAACCCTTTCTTTGACTGATACATTTTGAACTTCTTCAAAACTTCATCAAGGTATGTGCTTTGTGAAAGTCCAATTAAGCGTCTTGATCTATCTCTATAGATCTTGATGCCTAATATATAAGCAGCTTTACTGAGGTATTTCATTGAAAAATTATTATTCAAGTATCCTTTTATGCTATCCAGAAATTTCATATCACTTCCAATCAACAATATGTCATCCACATATAATATTAGAAAGGCTACAGAGCTCCCACTCACTTTCTTGTAAATACATGTTTCTCCAAAAGTCTGTATAAAACCATATACTTTGATCAGACTATCAAAGCATATATTCCAACTCCGAGAGGCTTGCACTAGTCCATAAATGGATCGCTGGAGCTTGCACACTTTGTTAGCACCTTTAGGATAGACAAAACCTTCTGGTTACATCATATACAACTCTTCTTTAAGAAATCCATTAAGGAATGTAGTTTTGACATACACTTTCCAAATTTCATAATTATAAAATCTTGCAATTGCTAACATAATTGGACAGACTTAAGCATCTCTACGGGTGAGAAGGTCTCATCGTAGTCAACTCCTTGAACTTGTCGAAAACCTTTTGCAAGAAGTCAAGCTTTGTAGACAATAGCATTACCATCATCGTCAGTCTTCTTCTTGAAGATCCATTTATACTCTATGGCTTGCCGATCATTGGGCAAGTCAACCAAAGTCCATACTTTGTTCTCATACATGGATCCCATCTCAGATTTCATGGCCTCAAGCCATTTCACGGAATCTGGGCTCATCATCGCTTCCTCATAGTTTGTAGGTTCGTCATGGTCTAGTAACATGACTTCCGGAACAACATTACCGTACCACTCTGGTGCGGAACGTACTCTGGTTGACCTACGAGGTTCGGTAGTAAGTTGATCTGAAGTTTTATGATCATCATCATTAGCTTCCTCACTAATTAGTGTAGGCATCACTGGAACTGATTTCTGTAATGAACTACTTTCCAATTCGAGAGAAGGTACAACTACCTCATCAAGTTCTACTTTCCTCCCACTCACTTCTTTCAAGAGAAACTCCTTCTCTAGATCTGTGATAGAAGATGTACCCAACAGTTTCTTTTGGGTATCCTATGAATACACACTTCTCCGATTTGGGTTCAAGCTTATCAGGCTAAAGCTTTTTCACATAACACTACAAAAAAAGACACATCTGTGACTTTTTGGGCCGAACGAATTTTTTTTTCTGTCATACATATGACACTTCTATGATGATAATTGTGACAAAACCCGGTATCATCATAGATGTGGTGGGCTCCTACTTTATGACAAAAAATCATGACAGAAAATGGGCTTTTCGTCCTGGGAGGGCCGGAGACGCAGCTGCATGACATTCTTTGGGCCGTCCGTGATGGAAAAAACCGTGGTAGAAGCGAGGGGGAGGAAAATTTCAGGGAGTTCCCAGTTACGGTGGGAGGTCGGGGGCCGAGCGATGTGTGTTTCTCTCGTACACGTACGCATGTGTGTGCGAGGCGTTGGCTCTAACTGAACCCAAGCTAGGCGTTGGGCTCTAACTGAACCCGAGCGATTGCACTGCAGGCTACGCGTTACTGAACCCGAGCGATCGATCGATGGCTCTTAACTGAACCCGATCGAGCGATTCCTTCGCTACTGCTGCTAACTGGGGGGTTGGATGAACAGTGAGCGGTGGCGTTGCCTCTGGATGAACAGGACCCCGTGGTGTGGTGGAGGGCTGGATGAATAGTAGACGGTGGAGGGGTGCCCGTGGAGGGGTGGTTGAACAGGACCCCGTGGTGTGGAGGGCTGGATGAACAGTAGATGGTGGAGGGGTGCCCGTGGAGGGGTGGTTGAACAGTAGCCGGTGGAGTAGCACGCGGTGGAGGCTGGATGAACAGGAGCCCGTGGAGGCTGGAGGAGGTCGACGGTAGCCTGTGGAGGCTAGAGGAGGTCGACGGTGGAGATGAACAATATCCCGTGGAGTCCCATTTTGCGGTACGCCACACCCCTCCCGATGAACAGGACCCCCGTTTCGACCGTAGGAGGTCCGTTTCGTCCGTTTTGCGGTACGCCACACCCCTCCCGATGAAACAGGACCCCTGTTTCGACCGTAGGAGGTCCGTTTCGTCCGTTTTGCGGTACGCCACACCCCTCCCGATCAACAGGACCCCCCGTTTCAACCGTAGGAGGTCTGTTTCCTCCGTTTTGCGGTACGCCACACCCCTTCCGATCAACAGGACCCCGTTCTGAATATAGGAGGTCCGTTTCCTCCGTTTTGCGGTACGCCAGGCTTCGTTTCCATCGCCTGTTCCGTCCAAGCCCTCCCGATGAACACGACCACGCATTTCGTTCCGACCCAGCCGGTTGGCTCCCACGCGTTCCGTTGCCTCCCGATGAACACGACGCATTCCATTGCCTCCCCATGAACACGACACATTCCGTTGCCTCCCCATGAACACGACGACGACGCTGTTTCTCCGTTCTGACCCATCCATGTACACGAGCCCTGGCCGTACGTATGCACGAGTAGGCGTTCGAGACCCCGCCCGTATGTACACATACATGGCCGTATTTTCTTTCTTGCACCCTGGCCGTTGTACGTACGTGTACATGCTACGTGCGCGCCTCTACTACGACACGTGCGCGCCTCTACATCCACCAATATATATGTACGTACACATTCGCGACCAGAATGACAATGCTACGTACGCTTCGACCAGGTGGGTCCCGACTGTCAGACACTTCCTTGTGTGCGAAGATGTAGCTGGTGGGTCCCAGCAGTTAGGGGGGCGAATCGTTTTTTTCCCGGACGCACTTCCTTGCGTGCGAAGATGTAGCTCATGGGTCCCAGCAGTCAGGGGCCGAATCATTTTTTTCGAGAAATACGGTGGCCCGTCCGATGGGTCCCCAATGTCAGGTGGAGGGATACTTATTTTGCGCGTAATAAGGAGGCACTTCCTTGCGGCTGCCATGGACCCAGCTGTCAGCCTCTCCACGTACAGTCCACGTCCGATGGAAGTCGTTCCTTGACCACGTTGACCACGCCGCGCCGAGAGCACCAGGGCGGTGGACGATGGCGAGGCCTAGGAAGGGGACGACACGGAGCCGGGGAAGACGCGTCAATGGATGCACACGCGGAGAGGAGTACGAGAGTTCACTGGTTCGGCTGCGCTGCCGTCGCCGTAGAATAACAGGGGTGTGGGTGAGTGGAGGGATGGCCTGGCCAGCGGTGGGAGTAGTAGGGGGCAGTGAGGCCTCCGCAGCAGCACAGTCGGCCACAGGAGGCAGGAGCAAGCGGCACGATCGGCGCTGCTTTGGGCGGCTGGAGCAAGAAGACCAGAGGTTGAAGAAGCACGACGGCCGTTGGATGGACATCGTACGGTAACTGCAGCTAGAATCGTTTATATTGACTAAGTTGACAAAGCCCTTGGTACGTCAACTTAGTAGGCCCACAGGTCAGCTTCCGAAATGGTGCGCCCCAGATGTCAAGGGGAGGAATCATTTTTTGGGCGGGTGAAGCTAGAATATCCGAGATTGAAGAAGAAGCACGGCATCCGTTGGATGAACATCCAACGGCCACTGATGTTAGAACCGTGTGTTGACTATAAGTTGACAAAGCCTTGCATACGCGTCAACTCTGATTTTTTAGGGGACGCATCAACTTAGTAAGGCCAGAAGTGTGTGGCAGAGAACTTATAGCCCATTTGAGATTTGTAAGAATGTGTAGCCCATTTTTGAATTCTAATGGAATTTACTACAACCCATTTACAGTTTGTTAAAATTACAGCCCATTTCAACCAACCGTTCAAAATAGAATTCAATAAAATTTCCCACATTTTGATGGGATCTGAAATATTTTTATCCCGAAATTTCTAGTCAGATTAAATGCAATTTCAATATAAATTTATATTACGTAAAAATCCAACGAAACATTGCGCTCGCAACAATTAATGAAATTAAAATTTTCAATATCCAGAAATAATATTTTATAAAGTAATCACGTGTTTGGTGCATTTTTTATAGTTACTGCACAGTTTTTATAATTACATCCCATTTATTATTTCTTAAAGCCCATTTTCTTGTTAAGCCTAATGCATCTCTCCTAGGAAAGATTTGCAGCCTAGCGGGGCGGAGAATAACAACTTGACCTTGCCTGGGTATTCATAAAAAAAGTATAGCTGGGCTAGCCATTTTTAGCTTGAAAAAAATTAATATCTGGGCTGGATATCTGGCTTGGGCTAGATAGGCCACAGCCCGTCCAGTTAATACCTGCAGCGATGTTTTCGTTGTTGTTCAGAGGAGAAAAATTAATATCTGGGCTAAACATCGAAAAAGTCTGCAGTGCTCACGCCTCAAAAACACAAATACTGCTCGAGCTGCCTGGTCCCAGCTGTCGGCCACTTCTTGTGCAATTCTCTCATTTATTGACTAGGTTGACAATAGTGTGGGACCGTGATGTCAGGAAACCAGGAGGAAGTAAAATAAATTATAGTTATATATATATAATAATAAGGAGGAACTTGCGTACGTGAGGCTATGGACCTGGTGGGTCCCCATTGTCATCCTCTCCAAGTAAAGTCATCTCCTCGCCCGCGCACGCTTTCCGCCCGAAACAGTCAGCGCCGCCCGCCCCGCTTCCCAGTGCAGGCGATTGCTCCGCCTTTAAACGACACAAGTGTCGTCCGTCCGTCCATCTGCCGCCCACATTAATGATACACAGTTGCCGAGGCGGCTACTCTAGCGCCAGACGTCCGTCCCTCTGCCCGCCCACCATTGCTATATAAACTGCTGCGCCGGCCATAGCCGCAGTCATCCGCATCCGTTCCCTTTCTTCTGTCCACACCACTATTGCCCACCATGGCTTCCTCGCGCTCCAGCGCTCTTCGGTACGGGCGGACGATGGACCACAAGGAGATGGCAGCCATTGCTGCCAACCGGCTGGCCGACAGGCAGCCGGAGGACGACGACATCCCAATGGAGAACATGGTAGTCGACGATCCAGTGCCAACCCCCTCTTCCGCACCATCCTCGCCCGTGCATTGCACCATGACCATCGGCGAGGCCCGTGCCCAATATATGGACAGGGTGAGGCAGATGCGTGAGGAGCACTTCCGGGAGGCGCAGGCCGACGCCGCCTACAACCACCATCTCCTCCAGGAGCACCTGCAGGCGGAGGAGAAGATCGCCGCGGAGCGGGCAGAGCAGGAGGCATTGCTCGACTGGTACCGCTCCGCCCGCAAGGGCCGCCTCGAGCGCTGGCGGTACCGCATGCAGGTGGCGGAGGCTATGGCCGCCTACAAAGAGGCTAGCAAAGAGGGCGATGAAGCGGGCGAGGCGCTGTTTGGCGAGACCGAGGACGAGGCAGAGGACAATGCCGGCTCCAACGAGTCCCCGCTCCGCTGGCGTCGACGACGCCCTGCTCCGCCGAGGCCCCGCGGCGCCAACAACGAGGCAGAGGACACCGCCGGCTCCGCTGAGGTGCCTCCCCGCCAACAACGAGGCAGAGGACATCGCCGGCTCAGCCGAGGCCCCACCCTGCCGGCAACGAGACAGAGGACATTGCCGGCTCCGCCGAGGCCCCGCCCCGCTACCAACGAGGCCGCGCCACACAGAAAACGAGGAAGAGTAGAACATGGTAGGTCGCCGCCGCTCGGGTCCAACTAAGGCCACCACTGCTTCCCTCCGGTTGAAGCCAAGCTAGGCGGGTTGACCATTGACGGCCGGTTAGCTTCTTGGCGGCGACGTGGAGTCGGAGAGCTGCGCTGGATAAGAACGCTGCTTCTACTTAACTCCTGATGCAGTTGGCTGACTAACACGTGGGCCCAACAGGCCACATGTTAGTTATGCAACTGCACCTGCAGTTAAGTCACTGAAGCTTCTGTTCGGCTTAGTAGGACACAGGTGGGTAGCTTCGGTTAATTAATTATACCTCCAGCGCACCCCTTTTTAGTTGAAGAATGTATGAAATGTAATGAAATCCGGCATGTTTATATGAAATCCGACCGTGTATGAATGAATTTATTTCAATTAGTTCGAATTCCTGTATCACTGGCATTGGATGAACATGCAAAACAATACGTACTAGCATTATTCCCAAGGAGATCACCTCGTTTGCAGCAGTTTCACATGTACTCCCTCCGGTCCTTTCTAGTCTGCATACAAGTTTTGTCTGCAGTCAAAGTATCTCTACTTTGACCAATCTTATACAAAAAAGTATGCATTTCACAATGTGCGAAGTAAAAAGGAACAGAAGGAGTACAAAGAGTTTGAGCAGCTTTTTAGCGTTTCTGTACATTGCAATCAAACACACAGGCCTAGCAATTCATAGAGAACATTCAAAACAATCGATGATTATGCATCTCAGCGACTCACATGTCAGAGGCAATATTTACTTCACAACTAAAGAATAAAGAAAAAATTGATCGATGCTGCTGACAGCAAAGGGCGTCCCATTCGAAAATATCAAACGCATGTCTTGCTAAAATCAATGAGCAAAATTTGACAAGGTTGTCCCATTCCAAAATATCAAATGCCTACGATTGTGGAATGGGCAGGGTTTGCCATCAGTTTGGACATTGACATGGCACCTCGTGCTAAATAAACCAGCTGTTCTTTTTGTGCAGTTCCACCAAAATCAAGCAAATTCGCGCATAGCTTGTATGATTTCACCCTTATATGTTGCAACGCCTTGAACTTATCGGCACCTCCTTTATTGTGGTGGAAATGAATGATTCGATGTATTCATGAACATTTTGTGCAGTTCCCATTGAAATCAAGCTGAGCACCCCTGTTTGCACAAATACAAAAAAGTGATTAGTATAAAGCAAATTGTACTATGAATTGACAGTTTCAACAGGCACATACATGGTCCATGTAGGGCACACTTTTAGAAAAATGGAACTCACCAGAAAGAATCCTAGAACAACATTGTACTCGCGCATCACAGCAAAAAATGGAGATTTGTCAGTCCTTCTGAGCTGAAGTTAGTTTGGTCTTGTGGGGAGTAATGTAACCATCCTTCAACTGCTCCTTCTGATGAGAAGATAGACAGGGCTTCTTCATCCTGGCATAATCGGAACTAGCCACTTCACGTACTCCATATTCTTCTTCAGAGGAAAATGATCTTGTTGTGCAAAGACAAGAGGACTACTAAATGCTAGCATCCCTGTTTGCTCGAAGAAAAGGAAAGGAAATATTTAAAACAGCACAGATGAAGCACTTCTCAAGGACAATACCACTTTTTCATGACATTATCTAAACAGTAGCACAACACCAATAGAGATGACAAAGCTCAATCATATGGATGAAATCAGTGGGCGAGTACCAACCTTTGTCAGGAGGCTTATTGTGTAGAGCATACAGATGAAGCACTTCTCCGGAACCATCTGTTGCTATCTACGGTGGTGGCCATGCTTACTATATACTCCTCAATTAGTTTAATGTTTCCAACATCTTCTTGTGCAGTTCCACTAAAATATATGGTATGTTCAAAGAAGATCCCTGTTTGCACAAGTAGAGATAATTACATATTACATTAAGAGTGGCATCAAATCAGTGGCAAAACAATTGCTCGTTCCAGCCATAGCAATAAATTAAGATGCAAAACTATATCATTATTTGTGTCATCATAGTTCCAGTGCTTCATTACAGCACCGGGAGTTGATTTTTGTTTTTCTTCCGCTTGTTCTTCCCCTTCATCACTTGGTTCAATAACAGACAAGCTTCACCTTTAATGTAAGATTTGGATTGTCAATTAGGGAGCACAAATATAGTACTAAACTTAATTTTCTGATGAAAGTGGCAAAATACAGGCCAACAGTTGTGAAATATCCTTATCTTACCTCAATGGGATATTACGATGCACATACAGATTGGAAGTCTTGTCTCAAGTTGTGCAGTTCACTAAAATCAAGCAACATTATCGTACAAGTAGCACAACATATGAAAGCACACTGCAGAATCATGTGAAAGAAGGCTAGTACTGACCTCTCATGATGCGGAATTCAAACAACTCACAAGAAGAAGATCTGAACCAAATTCGCCTTAACGGATAGGAAGTAAGTCTCCTCTTGTGCAGTTCCACTAAGATCAAGCAATCAAGCAACGTTGTCAGTGTGACATTTTGGTTGAACTACACAAAACACTCTTAAAACAAAAGTGTTTTGTTCAATGCAACAAAAGGTCATAATGGCAACGAGGTGAAGTAGATAACCCTGTTTACACAGAGGTGCAAAGGAAACAATTAGTGGTCAATAACGGTGGATGACACAGAAGCCAACAAAAAGAAGCATCTACCTTTTCTAAATGGGAAAGAAAGCAAAACAGTAGCATTTCTCAAACGGTGGCATTGATTAATATTAACATAGAGATTATATTAACAATAAAATTCGTTAAACATGTAATTTGCTTTTAACTGTGGCATTGCATCAATTTTCCAGCGGCATTATTAGAGGGTGTTTGTTTACATGGACATTTTGGTGTTGGGACTAAAAAAACTCCGTGTCAATCCCATCTAAACCAAACAGGAGGGAGTTTTAGGGACTAAAAGTGGGCATTTGGGACTAAAGAAAGAAGACCCCGAGGGAGTCTTTTTGGGACTTTTTCCAACAGTTGCCCCTGCCACGCATCGCACCTTGTCTCTATTAGTTCATTACTAGGGGTAACATGGTCTTTTAGCATGTCATTTAATAACCTCTAGTCCATGTTTAGTCCCTGGAACAAAGAAGTTAGGGACTAGGGAGTTTTTAACCAAACAGGGCCTTAGATTAACAACAACTAATGAGTTGCACGGGACAGTGGACGCACCAGTACCATGTGCATCTACCGATGTACTGTGGTCATGCACAGTCTGTTGCAACAAAGAACAAACAACCAAGGAGCATATTTGTGTTGGTCCCAGTTTTGTTATCTTTAGACACCTTTCCCTATGTGGGCGCAGCAAATCTAGTCCCTCTATAGCCTTGCCCCTTCCTTTCCTTTTTGAACTAGTACTTTCACCCCTTCCTTTCCTCTTTGAACCACGTCCTAGATTTATGCGATACAACTTTCCCCACTACTTTCCCCCATTCCTTTCCTCTTTGAACCACATCCTATATTCATGCTATACAACTTTCCCCCTTCATTTCCTCTTTGAACCACATCCTAGATTCATGCTATATACAACTTTTCCCACTACTTTCCCCCACTCCTTTCCTCTTTGAACCACGTCCTAGGTTCATGGTATACATGCAGCTAGAGCAATGCATGTGGAGTAAGTAAATTATACCTTAAGGTTCTTGGGGCGTGGTTCGGTGGGCGACGGGACGACGGCTAAGAAGAAGGGGCCGGAGGCCCTCCCGCGCCGCCGCTGGGTGGAAAGTGAACAACTGCGCCGGTAGTCCCTCGCCGACGGCGACAGTGTTAAGTCTCCTTCCCTTCCCGGCGGACGGATCCTGCCGACTCTTTGAGCAGCAGTGAGGGGATAGAGAGGCCAACGAAGTCTTGTTTAGATCTGGAGAGGGAGAGAGAGTGTGAAGAGAGCAACTACAAACGCTGAGGCTCCAGCGGGAGAGGGCGAGAGAGTGTGAAGAGAGCAACTACAAGCGCTGAGGCTCCAGCGTGTATATATATACTGGAGAGAGAGTGTGAAGCGTGCGGGAAATAACCTTTTATACATTCCTGCATTCGTGTGAGAAGCATGCCGTGTTTTTTTGTGTGTGTGGGAGTCATTGGGATTTCAATCATAATCGTGTCATGTGGCTTTGGTGGTAAGACTATCCACAGTGGTGCAGAAATAATGCAGGCTTAGTCACCTTACCTCTCTCTAGTACGTTGGGTCCCACCAGTCAGAGGGTGAAACAAACGCACGAGGACCACCACTCCGAATCCCAACTCAACGCTTAAAGGAGAAGAAGATTTGTTCTCAGGTCAGGTTCTGTAGCTATGGTTCATACTCCTTTGCTCTTGCATTACTGTATTTACTCATACCAACTATTTTCAAATTTGAAGGATGGAATTGAAACTCCAATGGCGCAACAGGTATGTTTTAAACCTATTTCTTTAACTGGTTTGCTCACTACTAGGAAAAGGGCTATAGATGGAATTGACACTAATGGAGCACCAGACAGGTGGTGCGCCATTACTATATACTAATGGCGCACCATGTGTTGGTGCGCCATTAGTGTCCAAATACTAATGGCAGACCACATCCACGGTGCGCCATTAGTAGTTTTGAAAAAAAATTAATTTTTTTTCAAAACTACTAATGGCACCGTGGGAGTGGTGCGCCATTACTAGTTGAACTAGTAATGGTGCACCACTCCCACGGTGCGCCATTAGTAACTTGGCCACCACTTCCACCGAATGCACCCCCCCCTGTGGACCGCTTTTCAGTTTTTTTAAAAAAAATGATGGAAATGTCAAAAAATAAAAGAAAATAAGTTTCCCATGTGATTGTGGTTAGTTGTTGTGAAAATTTACAAATATGAATTTCGACTTTATTTGCGAAATCTCTCGAGAATTTGTAAAATGGGCATAACTTTTTGCGTACGAACTCGGATGAAAAAGTTTTTTATATGAAAAATCATCTACTCGAAAAGTTACATCCGATTTAATGGGGAACCGTTAACATTTTCAAATCCTCAAAACCTAACAAAAAAAGATACGAGGCTTTTAAGATCTGGAGAGGCAAAAAAATTCAAAAAAAATCAAACTTACTAATGGCGCACCTACCCTGGTGCGCCATTACTATCTTCCCGCCTTCAAAATTCAAAATAAGTCAAAAAATAAAAAAAGTTACTAATGGCGCACCTGCCCATGGTGCGCCATTAGTATCCTCCCGCCTTCAAAATTCAAAATAAATCAAAAAAATAAAAAAAGTTACTAATGGCGTACCTGCTCGGTGCGCCATTAGTATCTTCCCTCCTTCAAAATTCAAAATAAATCAAAAAAATAAAAAAAAAAAAGTTAGTAATGGCGCACCTGCCCATGGTGCGCCATTACTATGCCGTATATATGGCTGGGCGTGGTCCTCTCCTCCTTACCTCTTCATTCTTCTCCTCCACTCCATCTCCTCCTCTCCTCCACTCCATCTTCCCTTCTCTCCTCCACCATACTACCCTCCTCCTCTCCGGCGACCTCCTCCTCCTCCTCTCCCTCCTCTCCTCCCCTCCCCTCCCCTCACGGTTTCTCCTCCCTCCTCTCCGGTGAGCTCTCCTCCCTCCTCTCCGGTGAGCTCCTCCTCCCTCCTCTCCGGTGAGCTCCTCCTCCCTCCTCTCCTCCCATCCCCTCATGGTTTCTCCTTCCTCCTCTCCGATGCTCCGGTGAACTCCTCTCCGGCGACCTCCCTCCTCACTCCTCTCCGGCGATGTAGGCGAGCGCCTCTCCGGTGACCTCCTCCTCCTCCTCTCCGGTGAACTCCTCTCCGGCAAAAGAACGTACAAGATCCAAAAACAGGAACAAAATTTGAAATAATATCATGCCAAAAAAGAGCAAAAAAACGAGAAAAAAATGGGCAAAAAAAATCATGATCCAGATCCAAATTCAAAATTCAAAAATAGCAATGGCGCATGGTGGGGGTTAGACGGTGCGCCATTACTATTTTCCCGCCTTCAAAATTCAAAATTACTAATGGCGCACCGGTGGCCTATACTAATGGCGCAACAGTGGCCTATACTAATGGCGAACCGTGGCCTATACTAATGGCGCACAAGTGGTGCGCCATTAGTAAAAAATACTAGTGGCGTGATATTAATGGTGCACTAGTGATGCGCCATTAGTAGGCAAAACTGGTGCGCCATTACTATCCCTTTTCCTAGTAGTGGCTGTTGTAACCTGCTCTATGTTGATTTCAGTTTCAATTGAATAAACAGTTATGTTCTCATGTCATGCACATTACAAGTGTTGTTATTGCTCTATAGTTACCCCACACTTATATTCTGTCTATTCTGCTTTGTCTTGAACAAATATTATTTGAACTGTGTCTCTATCTTGATTTGGCAACAAAAACTAGAATGATATAGACCATAAAGTGACCATGGTACATAGATATATGTTTGTTTCATGCTGTTATCCTGTCCACTTTACTACTGAACTCATTTACCAAAATGAGTTTCATATACAACATGGTAAACATGTGATGTGTCTGCTTGTTTCTCTTTTAGAATGCAGACAAAATATTAGAGAATAGTACCGCGTTATCCAATGGTAAAGGAAGTAATGCAGATAAGGTTCAAGATAGTGAGACATCCCTGTTGGTCTCCAAGAAAGCTGATAAAAACTATCTTGACGACAGTGAGGGAACCCAAAAGTCCTGTCTTGATGTAGTGTTCGAGTTACTGGCCACTACTGCTGGCACAAGCTCTTCGAACTCGCTGCCTGAATCAGTTCATCTTCTTGAGTCTCAACTTCAAGTTGAAAGACATCGATCAGATGTGCTGCGACAGGAAGCTGAAGGACTGAGGAAGTCCCTGCAGAATTCAGATGCATATTTTCTGGTGCAACAGCAAGCGCTGGAGGATTTAAGCGCCAAACAAGAGAAAGTTAATAAGCTTGCTAAGCATCTTGCCAGCATTACAGGTACCCAGGATATTGTTTCTTGAGATCTTCTGAAGTGGTTTCAGTTCTGGATTTGTTTTGCTGCGGCATTTATTTGCGCTGGTCACCAACTTTGACAACCAGTGTATATGATATGCTGCTTTGTTCCCTATATTTGCACTGGTGGCAAACTTTGATGCCCAGTGGATGTAATATGTGTAATAGCCATGATAGCCTAGCGTTAGTTGCTTGCTTATTTATTTCCTTGTTGTCTTGTTTATTTGTTTGCTTGTAGTCATTGTAGTTATTTTTCCACGGTTAGCTATGGCTGCAATAACCTATTTTTTAAAACTAGACCACAATAACCATGGGCTAATATTTACTGTAGTGACACTGGGCCTCTTACTGGCCGTAGAAACAGTGGGCCTTCTACAGGCCGTAGAAACAATGGGCCTTCTATGGGCCGAAGAAACAATCGGCCTTCTGCCGGCCGTATCATCAATGGGCCTTATACGGGCCGTATGATCGATTGGCCAAACATGGGCCAAACAGACCGCATTATGGCCGTAAACGGGCTAGAGTTGGAATCGTCCGTTCATGGGCCGACCATAACGGGCCATGGTTAATTGGCCGTATTTGATGATGGTATGAAAACGGCCCAACGTATTAACGGACCACAAACGGGCCGACTATAACCACGGGCTGAATTTGGCCCACAAGCAGAAAATGACAGTAACGGGCCGTTAGTAAACGAATGCTGGAAATGAGCCCAAGAATGAATGGGCTCCGAGAAGGCCGAAAGATAACATGGGATGGAAACGACCCAACGGAATAACTGGCTGTTAATGGGTATAAAGTGTTACACTGTTCATTACGGGCCAGTTTCACCACGGGCCGTTAATGGGTGTAAAGTGATACACTGTTCATTACGGGCCAGTTTCACCACGGGCCGTTAATAGGCCAAGAGTTACATAGGGCCTCATATGGGCCGAAAGACGTCATGGGCCATACATGGGCAGGAAGTGAAAATGGGCTAGAATCATATTGGGTGGCCCAGATGATGCTACTAGTCCTAATTCGGATAGGGCGTAACGGGCCTTGGGTTAGCGGTCTGTAAATGGGCTATATGCGAATAGGCCGTTAACAGGCTTTACATGGGCTGGCCCGCCACCTTTTGACCAAGTCAAACGGGCCAGCCTTTTCACAGGAATGGGCCTCTGTTGGGCCGTGCCACGTGTCGACGTATCATAGGCGCCTTCTGTCCAATGAGTGGACGACATCTGTCCCAACGATGAGCCGACACGTGTTTCCTCCAGCCAATGATGATTTTACATGTGGAAAATCCCCATTAGTCGGGGCTGTTAATGGGTTATCGGATCCAAAACCCGACCCGATAGCTTAACGGCGTTCCGTTACGGTGGATGCCACGTGTCGGTCACCCTTGACGAAAGCACTTCTGTGACGCGGGATTTATCGTCATGGAAGTGGACACTTCCGTGATGATAATTTTGGTAATGTCATGGAACACTTCTACGACAGCACAGGTATGACTATCTTGATTCTGTCATAAAATCGTCATGGATGTACATGCATGATAGAAAATGCGACCTACTGTGAAAAACACGTATCATCACGGAAGTGTACTTTTTTGTAGTGTAAGCATCGTAACACCAAACTTTGAGAAACGACAGCTTAATTAGGTTTCTTGACAAACCACAGTTCATACAATGCTGTCTCAATGGATTTAGATGGTGCCCTATTTAACATGAATGCAGCTATCTCTAATGCATAACCCCAAAACAATAGTGGTAAATCGGTAAGAGACATCATAGGTCACACCATTTCTAATAAAGTACGATGACGATGTTCGCACACACCTTTACGCTGTGGTGTTCCAGGTGGCGTGAGTTGCGAAACTATTCCACATTGTTTCAAATGAAGACCAAACTAGTAACTCAAATATTCGCCTCCGCGATCAGATCGTGGAAACTTTATTTTCTTGTTATGATGATTTTCCACTTCACTCTGAAATTCTTTGAACTTTTCAAATGTTTCAGACTTATGTTTCATTAAGGAGATATACCCATATCTGCTCAAATCATCTGTGAAGGTCAGAAAATAATGATACTTGCCGCGAGCCTCAACACTCATCGGACCACATACATCTGTATGCATTATTTCCAATGAGTCCGTGGCTCGCTCCATTGTTCCGGAAAACGGAGTCTTAGTCATGTTGCCCATGAGGCATGGTTTGCAAGCATCAAATGATTCATAATCAAGTGATTCCAAAAGCGCATCTGCATGGAGTTTCTTCATGCACTTTACACCAATATGACCTAAACTGCAGTGCCACAAATAAGTTGCACTACCATTATTAACTTTGCATCTTTTGGCATCAATATTATGAATATGTGTATCACTACGATTGAGATTCAACAAAAATAGACCACTCATCAAGGGTGCATGACCATAAACGATATTACTCATATAAATAGAACAACCATTATTCTCTGATTTAAATGAATAATCGCCGTCTCGCATAGAACATGATCTAGATATAATGTTCATGCTCAATGCTGGCACCAAATAACAATTATTCAGGTCTAAAACTAATCCCGAAGGTAGATGTAGAGGTAGCATGCCGACGGCGATCACATCGACCTTGGAACCATTTCCGACGCGCATCATCACCTCGTCCTTAGCCAATCTTTGTTTAATTCGTAGCCCATGTTTCGAGTTGCAAATATGAGCAATAGAACCAGTATCAAATACCCAGGCGCTACTATGGGCACTAGTAAGGTACACATCATTAACATGTATATCAAATATACCTTTCACTTTGCCATCCTTCTTATCCGCCAAATACTTGGGGCCGTTTCGCTTCTAGTGATCAGTCCCTTTGCAGTAGAAGCACCCAGTTTCAGGCTTAGGTCCAGACTTGGGCTTCTTCCCTTGAGCAACAACTTGCTTGCTATTCTTCTTGAAGTTCCCCTTCTTCCCTTTGCCCTTTTTCTTGAAACTAGTGGTCTTGTTAACCATCAATACTTGATGCTCCTTATTGATTTCTACCTCCGCAGCCTTTAGTATTGGGAAGAGCTCGGGAATCATCTTGTTCATCCCTTGCATATTATAGTTCATCACGAAGCCTTTATAGCTTGGTGGCAGTGATTGAACAACTCTATCAATAACACTATCATTGGGAAGATTAACTCCCAGCCGAGTCAAGTGGTTATGGTACCCAGACATTCTGAGTATGTGTTCACTGACAGAACTGTTCTCCTCCATCTTGCAGCTATAGAACTTGTTGGAGACTTCATATCTCTCAACTCGGGCATTTTCTTGAAATATTAACTTCAACTCCTAGAACATCTCAAATGCTCCATGACGTTCAAAACGTATTTGAAGTCCCGATTCAAAGCCGTAAAGCATCGCACACTGAACTATCGAGTACTCATCAGATTTAGGTTGCCAGACGTTCATGAAAGTGCGTCATATCGACTAGAGGGGGGGGGGCGAATAGGCGATTTTTAAAAATTCGTCACAGAGGAATTTTAGGGTGAGGAAATTCCTAGGTAACGAACTACTTAGCAGCAGAATAAGTACTCAGATGCAAGCATAACAGAGTAGTAGCATAGTCATCATGATGAAATGAAATCAAGCATAGAGTACAAGTAGCATAAACAAAGGATAAGCAGGCTAAAGACAATGGGACTGAAGAATTAGGATTGAGGAAATTGAGAAAGTCTTCAGTCAAAGTATTCAAACAGTAACGATCAAGTACAACAACACAGTAATGAGGAAATGAAAAGGTTGAGCAAATAGAACCAGTTAGCTCGGTGAAGACAATGATTTGGTAGACCAGTTCCAACTGCTGTGACAGTTGTACCTCTGGTATTTGAACCTGAGGACACACAGACCTCGCCTAATCACTCGTGGTAAGTCTTCAGGTGACTTCCAAACCTTCACAGACTCGGTCACTCGGCTATCCACAATTTCCACTTGGATGCTCCAGACCATGACACCTAACCGTCTGGAGGATGCACAGTCCTCAAAGGTAACAAGTGTTGGTTCCACACAGGAACAATCTCTTTAGTGATGCTCAATCACTTTGGGTTTGTAGGTGTTTGGTTTGGGTTTTGGGGTTTTTCATCGCTTGATGATTTTCGCTCAAAGTCCTCGGAGGATGGGATGCTCTCAATGACAAGTGTCTGTTTCTCTCGGAGTAGCCAACCGGATAGTGGTTGTAGGGGGCGGCTATTTATAGCCTAGGGAGCAGTCCGACATGATAAGACATAAATGCCTTTCAATGATATGACCGTTAGGTGGGTAAGATATTTTGGGACAGCTGGCGCATAGCACATCAATGGTCGAAAATTTGAGCTTCAAATTCCTCAGGGCTATCATGTTCCTCACTTGTAGGCAATCCGCACTGGCGAATTCCTAACTCCTCAGTCAGGACAAATTTCTCAGAGACTAGAAGATCTTCATCTCTGTCACTAAATAAATTGACTGAACTGCATGAGATTTCCAATGGCTTCACTCAAAAGGATTGGTAGGTGTACGATTTTGAGATGAGCATCACTTGGAAACTTTTCCTTAGTTTTACCTTGACCCCCTTTAACAGTATGGTGTTTCCTATGACTCAAGAAAGAGAAAAACGAAACTACGAAAAAGTCTTCACGCTTCAAGTTCCTCGCATGAATATCATGTCTTCACGGTCACACCAATTTCTTCACTTTCAAAGTCTTCAGAAAGCCAAAGTCTTCAGTTGAAGACAATCATTTTTAGGGGTCGACTTTTCTCTGTAAATATCAAACTCCTCATAGACTTATAGACCTGTGTACACTCACAAACCCATTAGTCCTTTAACCTATAAGTCTTCAATACACCAAAATCACTAAGGGGCACTAGATGCACTTACAATCTCCCCCTTTTGGTTGATTGATGACAATATAGATTAAGTTTTCAATTGGGACAAACATATGAAATGTAAATACTGATATTGAGGAATTTGACTGCAAGATATAGAAGAACTCCCCCTGAAGATGTGCATATGTGAGGAATTTGCTTTTGAGAAGCAATGAACATTGAAGAGTAGAATCATGGAGATCTCCCCCTATATCTTGTAATTCATACACACATTTAACATATGATATGATGAATATGAAATGCATGATGAAATATGGTGACTGATGTAATCCAGCATGCGTGCATTAACATATATGAGGAAATAGCATACAGAAGAACATAGCAAAAGTATCGGACCACCATCGGACTTAAGTTTACAACTCGATCCAACAAATACTTCAGAAGAATGAGAGTTGTAACTTAGCCAAAAAAACCCATATATAGACCCGCTTGAATACTAACTCAAATTTCTCCCCCTTTGTCATCGAATGACCAAAAGGGATGAAAAATGAGGACTAACACCCCTGACGAATATCATCACGAAGTCGATGGAGGAGCACCAGCGTTGTTGGGGTCGGTTGTTGAAGTAGGGCCTGCCGCAGTGTCGTCCAAGTCTTCATTCTCATCAGGCTCACGTGATGAAGAATAAGAGCTGGCCACCAAGTGAGGAACTTTGACCTTCTCGAATTTCTTTGAAGGTGGCTGAGACCAGTCAAAGTCCTGCTTGAAGCCCATCTGCTTAAGATCTTCTTCACCATAGAGATGAGACAGAACAGCCCAGGTGCGATCAAATACTTCATGCAGATAGTAATGGTTCTTCTTCACAGAGTTTTGCATGATTGTCATGTTCTGAAGAATTGAACCAAAATGTCGATTGACCCATTTGTGGTTGCGATCGACCTTCTGATGAAGACTGAGGAGAAGCTCACGATCAGTCATCACCCTAGGAGCAGTGGCTTGAGGAAAATACATTGAAGCATTTTCAGCAGTGTCATGAGTGTCAGAGTCATCATTGGTGGAGTAGGAAGCAGCTTTGCGAAACTGGCCATCCAATGGACGAGTGCCTTCATCAATAATAGCAGCCTTGCCCTTCTCATCAGATGAGGAAATAGGTTGTTTGAAGACTTCAATTGGGGGCAAATAGCTGACGTGATTTTGCAAATCAGCCTTCTAATGAGTTGAAGACCTTGATCTAATGAATCTCATGATCCAGGGAGCATAAGGCTTCAATTCAAACAGTGATAGAGCGACATTGGCCAAAGTCCTCATGAAGAAATCATGGTAGTTGATAGGCACATTATGTATGATGTTAGAAAGCAGATTCTTCATGATGCCAATGATCTCTTCTTCATTAGAGGCGTGGCCCTTGATTGGACTGAGGGTCTTGGTCAATATCCTGTAAATTGACCTTAGCACATAGAGCAATTCCTTGACGGGGAATTTGGTCCGAGGAGCTTGGCCAGGCTTCAAAGGCTTCATCAGTACTTGCATGAAATGATCAGATAGTTCAGCGTCATGGTAGATGAGCCTTGCACCTTCAAGGGGAGGACTGACTGGTATGACATGAAGCAATTCAGAGGTCGGTGCTTTGTAGTGAGTGTTTTCAGTCATCCAGTCCAACACCCATGAATTCACATCTTCAGCGTTGCCTGTGATGTGCAATGTAGCATAGAACTGAAGAATGAGTTCTTCATTCCAGTCGCAGATGTCGGTGGAGAAGTTGAGCAGCCCAGCGCCATGAAGAACACTGCAAACTAGGGTGAAGCAGGGCAGCGACTCCATATCCACATGAGGAACACTACTGCAGGATGCTGCTAACGCAACACCACAATCAGAGACCCTTCGAGAAACTGTGTGCGATGCAATATTCGCAAACGGTGGTGTATGAAAACCATCAAAAAAGGTGCAAAATGTTTGCGATGGAGGATGCATCAAGCACGGTTCAGATTTTAGTTGCGTGTGCGATTCAGGCCACACAGTTGACCCGTTCGAACTGTTTGCGATGAGGCAGAACAACAGAAATGGGCAGCCATATCAATGTGTGTACGATATACAGCATACAGTTCGCTCCAATGAACCGTTTGCTATTAGGGAGTGCAACATAAACGGTTAGCCAGATCAAGGTGTGTGTGATATAGGGCATATGGTTCACTCGGACAAACTGTTTTCGATTAGCGAATGCAACAGAAACGGTTCAACTTAACAAGATGTGTGTGATACGTGGCAAACAGCCGACTCAGATGAACTGTTTGCAATGAGAAATTACAACACATACGGTTAATACAGTTATTTCGTGTGCGATTCTGTGTGTACAAAAAACTCTGAAAAAATGCAAACTAGTTGCTTGCGGTGGCTAGGAGTATCGCACACGATGCGTCTGTGAGTACTCGTGTGCGATGATTAGTAAGTTACACATACGTTTCCTTATGTTAACACTCATGTGATAAATAACACGTGGCACCAGATACGGTATTCGGGTTGTGTGTGTGCTCCACTTAGTCTTCCCGCACACCAGGGAATGCTCCCCACGCTCCAGCGAATGCTTACCGCCCTCCACATGGATGAATTGTAAAATCCACGCCTATTCCCTCACCAGTTTCCCGCCACCAGCTAACGGCTTGTTGCATGTAACCCAGGCGGCAACGCACCGCCGCGACACTCTGCGAAGATCTAGTCCTCGCCCATCTACCATTAGTTATTCCAAGCATGCTAGGCAACGACCAAAGCTTCAACGTCGACGCCTACCTGCGTTACATCTTCGTCGACAAGAATAAGCCGGAGCAGGTCGGGGAGCAAGAGCTTCATTGACCGGTGCAGGCACAATGGCCCATCGGCAGCGATATCGGCGTCACAGTCCTTGGGAGCATAATAGACATATTGCAGAGGAGGTGTGATGAGCAGTTTGCCATCCACCGTGCAAAAGATCCAGAGCTGCTCGGCGGCATGATCGACGACCCACCCGAAGAGCCGCCGTCACTAGTGCTCATCGAGAGCCTGATGCCCCGCAAGGAATGGGCACAGGACCTTTGCGACTCAGACAAGATAAAGGCATCCTACGGCTTCATCATTGCCCGCGGTGGCCGTGTCAACCTCGATCCCAATGATGTGGTGGCGAGGCTCGAGCGCATCCTTGGTGGAGTTGATGTCCTCGACGAAGTAGAACATTGCCAACATGATATCTTGAGGATGTAGGTGATCAACGGAATTTGCTACCAGGCCAGAGACATGGAAATGGAGCGGTTCCGCGGAGTTGTCATGCGCGCGATTACACGATGTCAAGCTCTTCTAGAAGAGGTCCAGCAGCCCCAAGAGCCTCCCAGCGCTAGAAGCTTCGTAGGCGGAGGCGGGTCGAGACACTCGGAGTGAACAACCACAAGGGTGCTATGCTGATCATGGAGTCCGAGAATACCATCGTCGGAAGGCCGCCAGCTCAACCTTTTAGCTTACATTTTATTATAATTGTATGCATATGTAGGTCGTGAGTGTTCTGGGCATTGCCGCATTTGGCATTTTAAATTATCCTGAATATGTAAGACAATTATTAAGAATTATTAACAGTTGCCATTGTAACTTTGCCTCAACGGCGAGCAGAGCGCGCGCAGGGACGCCAGTGGAGCGCACCGCGGCCACCTCAACGGCGAGCAACCACGTGGTCAACCTTCTGCCATCAATAAATTTTGACCTTGTTTCTCGTCACATTGCTGATTACAACGCAATAAGTAATTGCAAATCTGTTCACACCTAACAAACTAATATGTGTTCACACTTAGCACCAGGCTATAAAAACTACCCACTCAAAAATTACTTCACAGTTCCTCTCCTCATCACCCACAAAACTGGTTTTCTCTGTCAAGTCATTCTACCATGACCGGTAGGAGGAGTTTAGGGTGGACATATAACCAGGCAGCAAAGACCAAGGCCGCGGAAGCACTAGAGAGGTTTCGCTGCGAAGCCGCAGCCGCAGAAGAGATGCCCGGGCGCGCCGCGGAGCTCTCGAATGAGCTCTCACGGGCAGCGAGGGCTCTCACAAGCGCATTCGCGGCGTCGGCCATCGCGACGAGCCGGCGTTCTTGAAGTCCTTTGCTGGCGACGACGACATTCTCGCTGGCATCACTATCCAGCAGGAGCTGGTCGACGGCTTGATGAAGCTGCTCAAGATCAGCGATGCCTCGGTTGACAAGGCGACCGGCCTTGTCAAGCAACTCATGGATAACAATGCGAAGCTCCTCAAGTTGGTTGCCGAGAAGGAGGAGGAGGCTGCCGGCTGGAAGATGATGGATGAGCAGAGCAGTGCCTCGGAGATGACGCTGAAAGTGGTCGTCGAGGAATTGATGGGTGGCTTGAGGAAGCTCCGGATCGAGCGCGAGCAGGAGGTGGAGGAATCCGTTGCTGCTTTCAAGCAAAGTTATGAGGAATTGAAGAAGGAGCTGGAGGATTTCGCTTCCCGGCGATCCATCGACGAGTAGAGACAGTAGCGACCCAGATCGTTGTCTGCAATTTCCTTCTTCTCTTGCCCCCATGTCTTCCGGGCTTTGCCGCATGTGGCATTTTAAATTTCCCGGAATATGTAAGACAATTATTATGTGTGCCATTGTAAATTTGTCATTGTATTATCCGTTGCCCTATGTGGCAATTTAAATTAGGGCGGAATACTAGTTGAAAACACGAACAAAGCAAATGCTACCATGGGATCACAAGCAAACACCCTCCGTCCAGGTGCTTTAATTAACCCATTAATGGAAAAGTTTTGAGCGAGGCGGGCGGCGGCTGGTGCATGGAGGTCAAAGAGCTTGCTTCCCGGTGAGCATGGGCGGCCTTTCTGCTCGCACGTGTCCCGTCGAGCCTGCGAGGTGGACAGGATGCACGCGTCCTATCGAGCCTGCGCGGCGGACTGCTCGCACGCGTCCCGTCAAAGCTGCACGACAGACTTCTCGCGCTGGTCCCGTCTAATCATACAGCTTCACGCACACCACCGAGTATGGTTAAATTTCGACATGGTAAATATAATAGATTCGTTTGCGATATTAATGTTTCAGCTTTTTGTTTCAAACAGGACTTTGTTGGCTACTAATGTGTGCGCTTCTTCTCGAACTGGACGATTTTTTTTACCATGGCATATATGTGCCATGTCATGAAACCATGCCAAGTTTCATGTTTTTTGGGTGACTGAGGGAGTCCTGGATTAGGCGGTCTTCGGACAGCCGGACTATATCCTTTGGCCGGACTGTTGGACTATGAAGATACAAGATTGAAGACTTCGTCCCGTGTCCGGATAGGACTCTACTTGGCGTGGAAGGCAGGCTAGGCAATACGGATATGGATATCTCCTCCTTTGTAACCGACCTTGTGTAACCCTAGCCCCCTCCAGTGTCTATATAAACCGGAGGGTTTTAGTCCATAGGACAACATATAATCATACCATAGGCTATCTTTTAGGGTTTAGCCTCTCAGATCTCATGGTAGATCAACTCTTGTAATACCCATATCATCAAGAATAAATCGAGCAGGATGTAGGGTTTTACCTCCATCAAGAGGGCCTGAACCTGGGTAAAACATCGTGTCCCCTGCCTCCTGTTACCATCTGCCTTAGACGCACAGTTCGGGACCCCCTACCCGATATCCAGCTAAGTGAAAGTGATAAAGCATTATAGTCCGGTTGCCTAGTTCGCTGTATCACCTCCTTAATAGGACCAAGACGTTGGATTAAGTGTGAACACGCGTCTTCTGCGAACACCCCCGCATTATATGCGTGGGGGCTGAAGCCGACGACTGCAATCTTTCAGGATATACATATATATACGTAAACGGCCGCACAGGAGGCATCATATTACTTTCGGGCAAATGTATAAATACAGCCTTGATAAATTTAATAAAACATTGTTTTTACAATGGAAATACATGTCACTCAAACATAATATTCTTCGAGCACTGGGCCTCTATCAAACGAGCACCCTCAAGAACTTCTTCAAAATAGTGCTCGGCAGCCACTCGGCCTATGGCCCAACCCTGCGCCGCAACAGTGGTAGCATCCATCTCCGCCCAGTATGCTTTGACACGGGCAAGGGCCATTCGTGAGCCTTCTATGCACGCCGACCTCTTCATCGCATTGATGCGCGGCACCGCACCAAGGAACTGCTACACCAGGCTAAAATAGCTGTTCGGCTTTGGCCTTTCCGGCCACAGCTGATCCACGACAAACCTCATGGCGAGTTCGGACAACCTATTGAGTTCGTCCCATTCGGCTAGCTGATCAGTCAATGGAAGCGGACGCTCTGGAATGTTAAACTGCGACCAGAACAGCTTGTCCACTTCACGATCTGTTTGACCTCGGAAGTATTCGGCCGCATCGACCGCGCTGGCCGCCAAGTCCAGATATGCATCTGCCGAACTCCACACCCAATCCAGAGGGGCATACCGCGGATCTCCGAACTTCCTCCGCAGCATAAAGGGCTTCCCAGCCACAATATCCCTGGCTTCACGCAGTTCCTCCTTCTTCGCTCTGATGGTAGAGCGGGTGTCTTTGGTCGCCATCGTGGCCTTTTCAAGGTCTGTCGCCTTTGCTCGGTTTTCTTCTTCAAGGAACTGGCAACGGTCGGCAGTGTCTTTTAACTTTACAACCATCTTGGCCATTTTCTCTTTGCTCTTGCAATGCGCGGCCTTCTCGGCTCTTAACTCTTCGGCCGCCTTCAAAGTAGCCGCATTACTACTCCTTGCTTGTTCTTTGGCTCGGGCAAGTTCCGCCCGAAGGGTCTCCACGGTGATAGCTCCATCTGCAGTCACAACATATTAAAGATACTGGCATCACGCTGCTATTCCTATGTGACATTCACCAAAAAACATCACTTACCCTGTGCGTCATCAAGCCGCTTATTAACAAGCTCGATGTCGGCATCTGCCGCATCCAGTTGCCGCTTCAGTTCGGCAAACTTATTAGTCCGGCTAGCCACCGGAGCTTCCACCACCTGCACATAAAAGCGGTATGGTTATTCCTGGGACTACGATCCTCTGTTTGCCGCCGTTCTCGGCGACAACCAGAGTCTTAGAGGCTACTACCTACATAGGGCACACCTAAAAATGTGCGGTACTATCACAAATGTATATCATTTTACGTACCTCAAAGCCCGTTAGTAGACTCATAAAGGCGTCATGCAACCCGCTTTAGACGGACGAAATCCTTTCCATCACCATACCCATCAACATATGCTGTTCTTTCGAGATGGTCGGTCGCTTCAGCAGATCCCTCAGTGCGTCCGACCGCATACCAGACGGCGCCAGACTCTTTTGTTTGCCCTCTTCAAGAGCCGGATACTGGGGACTTTGGGTGACCATAGGATTATCTTCTGGCCTCACCGGACCCGGGGAGGCCCTCCGTGACGACACCTCAAGGTCGCCCGCTTCTTGAGCGGAGGAGTCCGGGGGAGGCGTTTCGCTCTCCATCATCTCCGGAAGAAGATCCCCTGAAGACAAGTTCTGTTGAGAAGGGCTAAGATCCGAACTGCGAGATAAATGCTTCGGTTATTTCCCTTGGAAGTAAGGTATAATATCTTTACTATTAAGCATTTTTTGATCACTTACGGCTCGTTAGAGGGCTGATCCCCGCACGGACTTTGGGCGGCAAGAGCACCCTCCGAGGCAGGACCCTCCGGTGGAGACTTCTTCTCCCGTTTGGAAGCCTTGGTTTCCGGATCTTCAGAGGCGGTCCTCTTCCTTCCCTGGAGCGAGATAATGTCAGATTCTTCCCCGTGGTTATCCTCCTTCATGGAGGCGCTCATTCCCTCGGTTGGAATTGGTAGCGGTGGGGGCCCGCTTTCGCCCTCATTATTCCCCCTTTATCTTCCTTTGAGGGCGCCGGGCAAGGCGCTAGCTCGAGCATCTTTTCCAGTACCGGATTGTTCAAACCCCCAGGAAGGGGGGCGAACACTGAATCATCTTCACCTTTGTTAGCCAGTCCTGGTCAAAGAGCGATTTCTCGGAATGACGTCATGATAAATGAAAGACGGTGTGTTCGGCTAGAGGATTACTTACTTGGTCGACGGTGCAGTTGCTGCTCAGGCCCACATCCTCGGTAGTATCCGGATGCTCTATTTGGGGTCCGAAGAATGATTTATACATCTCCTCGTGCGTCAGGCCGAGGAAATTCTGAATATTGCGCGATCCTTCTGGGTTGAACTCCCACATGCGGAGGGGCCGGAGTTTGCAAGGCTGGACTCGATGAACCAGCATGACTTGCACCACCATAACCAGACTGAAATCTCCTTCGAAGAGATCTTGAATGCGGCTGTGCAGTATAGGCACGTCCTTGGCTGGACCCCAGCTCAGCCCTCTAATAATCCATGACATCAGTTGTGGTGGGGGGCCCGAGCAAAAAGTGGGGGCAGCTACCCACTTGGCACTTCGGGGAGCTGTGACGTAGAACCACTCCCGTTGCCACAATCCGGACATCTCTGGATAGGAACCCTTTGGCCATGGAGCGCCAACAATTTTGCTTATTAGAGCGCCTCTGCATGCTGCGTGCTGACCCTCAACCATCTTCGGCTTCACATCAAAGGTCTTGAGCCACAGGCCGAAGTGAGGGGTAATGCGGAGGAAGGCCTCACAAACAACAATGAATGACGAGATGTGAAGGAGGGAATCCGGGGCTAGATCGTGAAAATCTAGCCCGTAATAGAACATAAGACCCCTGACAAAGGGATCCAGAGCGAGGCCTAGTCCTCGGAGGAAGTGGGAGATGAACACAACGCTCTCGTTGGGTTCGGGAGTAGGGATGATCTGCCCTCGGGTGGGCAGCCTATGCGAAATTTCGGCGTTCAGGTATCTGGCCTCCCTCAACTTCTTGATGTCCTCCTCCGTGATGGAGGAAGGCATCCACCGGCCTTGAAGGCTGGATCCGGACATGATTGAAGGTCCGAAGCACCTGACCTGGGCTTTGGGTGTTAGAACTCGAGGCGGGAGAAGGATTCGATTGAGCACGGGAGGGAAAAAAGTAAAAGCCTTGTCCCTTTATAAAGAGGGTGAATATCAAGCGTCCTCCTAGTGGCCGTTTGGGACTTGCCTAAAATCTAGGAGTCCTAGGCACGGTTGGGTTACCCACGACCGTATTGATGAGAATCCCGTTATAAGAGGAACACGATCTCTGCTTTGACAAGACGTGTCAAGAAACCGCCTCGCGTTATGTGTGGAGCTGGTTAAGGAAAAACGGTTTGAATAATTACCGGGCCATGGCGTGATGTCATGCTGCCAAAATGTGTCAGCAGATTAGATTTGTGGAAACATTATTCTCTCTATGGTGGTATGTGGAACTTATTTTTCAGGGCCGGACACTGTCCTTGTATTCAAACTCTTCTGTGGTGTATTCGGAGGAGGAACCCGCCTTGCAATGCCGAAGACAACACTGCGCGCCGGACTCATCGTCATTGAAGCCTGGTTCAGGGGCTACTGAGGGAGTCCTGGATTAGGGGGTCTCCGGACAGCCGGACTATATCCTTTGGCCGGACTGTTGGACTATGAAGATACAAGATTGAAGACTTCGTCCCGTGTCTGGATAGGACTCCAATTGGCGTGGAAGGCAAGCTAGGCAATATAGATATGGATATCTCCTCCTTTGTAACCGACCTTGTGTAACCCTAGCCCCCTCCGGTGTCTATATAAACCGGAGGGTTTTAGTCCGTAGGACAACATACAATCATACCATAGGCTAGCTTCTAGGGTTTAGCCTCTCAGATCTCGTGGTAGATCAACTCTTGTAATACCCATATCATCAAGAATAAATCGAGCAGGACGTAGGGTTTTACCTCCATCAAGAGGGCCCGAACCTGGGTAAAACATCATGTCCCCTGCCTCCTGTTACCATCCGCCTTAGATGCACAGTTCGGGACCCCCTACCCAAGATCTGCCGGTTTTGACACCGACAGTGACTTAAACATTGTTTCAGGACGACGACAAGTTTGTAATTCATTCTCATTCCTGAAACGAGACTTAAAAATGCACCCAGTGACACATGTACGATTTTCCACCCATTTTGCTTCACTAGAGCATGTGGTTGTAGTCCAAATTTGAATTATGGACTGCATTAAATGCATAGAAAACTTAGTAATTAGTAATATATATACAATGGCCAAACGAACCCTGAACAGTTTCAAATTTCAGCCCGACACTCCTCTTATTCTATGTTTCTTGTAGAAAACCAAGTTCAAGGCGAGAAGAGGCATCGATTGTCGTTTCGCCCACAAGAGGGGATGTTTCCCTACCGGAACCACGAGGGTTGCGACAGGCTTTGGTTTGTAAATGGCTTGTAATATAGCTTCGCCCAAATTGGATAATTATATACACCATGTAGTGACACCATGCCAAGTTTCATGATTTCCTGGTGAGTTTTGGATTTACAGACATTTAAAAACCGAGATTCGCAATGTTTGTGGCCAGGCCAGGACGGCGAGACGGTTGAATTCATTCCCATTCCTTCCATGGGAACTAAAGATGCACCCCAAGGAAACATGTACGTTTTTTCTAGCCATTTTGGTGCACTGGAGGATGTATTTGTAGTTCAAATTTGAATGATGGACATTAAATGCCTACAAAATTCAATTAATGAATAAAAAAGGTTAAACGAACCTTGAATAATTTCAAAGTTCAACGCAAATCTCCAGTTGTTCTGTGTCATGTGTAGAAGAAAATGCGGGGCTAGAAGAGGGAGTGATTGTCATTTGGCCCACAAGGGGACACGTTTCACTATCGAAACCACGAGGGTTCTTGCAACATGCTCCGGTTTGTAAGAGCTTTGTAATAAAGCTTGGCCCAAATTGGCAATGTTTTTACCATGACATATATGTGCCTTGACATGACACCTTGCCACCTTTGATGACTTTCTGGTGAGTTTAGGATTCGTGGGGACTTAAAAACAGAGATTTGAAATGTTTGAGGAAGAGACACCGGTATGGTTGTAATTCATTCCCATTCCTGGCACGAGACCTAAACATGCACCCAAGGACACATGTATAATTTTTCTAGCCATTTGGGTGAACTGGAGCATGTTTTTGTAGTTCAGATTTGAATTATGGACATTAAATGCCTAGGAAACTCAATTAGTGTATAAAAAGGCCAAACGAACCCTGAATAAGTTTAAATTTCAGCACGGATATCCTGTGGTTCCATGTTGCCCGTGGAAGAAAATACAAGGCGAAAAGAGGCAGTGATTACGTTTCTCCCACAAGGGGAAAACATTTCCCTATCAGAACCATGAGACTTCTTTGAGAGAAGCTCCAGTTTTTGTAAGAGGTTTGTAATAAAGCTTGGCCCAAATTGGACTATGTTTTTACCACGACATATATGTGCCATGACGTGACACCATGCCACCTTTGATGAATTTATGGTGTTTAGAATTTATGGGGACTTAAAAACCGAGATTCGAAAGCCATGACACCAATACGGTTATAATTCATTCCCATTCCTAGCATGGGACCTAAACATGCACCCAAGGACACATGTATAATTTTTCTAGCCATTTTGGTGAACTGGAGCATGTATTTGTAGTTCAGATTTGAATTATGGACATTAAATGCCTAGGAAACTCAATCTATTATATTATTAAAACGATAGAAAACGTACGGTAGAGATTAAACATTATAGAGTTATGGTAAATCAACGACAGTGATTGGGTGATTTTTTTTGGTTGCATGAAGGGTGATCTGAACCTAGGAAGGGCAAGTCAGGAAAACAAAGTATGTACGCTAACCTATTCATCGGCTATAGGCATGAGACCATACGCCAACCTATTCTATGCAGACACAAAAGGATTTCAGGTGAAGTCCAATTAGTACACGGCCGTGTTATGGTAATCCGTATACGTACGGGCCTAACTTTCGGGTGCTATCTCCAAGTCTTTAATTCGTGTGTACAGTAGCTCTCACGTGCCTGGGCGTGGGGTTGCATGCAAATACGCAATATGAAACTCGGCCGTAGAACATCAAAGTAATAAGAAACTCCACGAAAGCTATAATTTATATTGCATACAAATATAATGATTGACACCTGTACAAAAGAAGAGAAAATCAATGACTAATGAATCAATCATTTAGAATGTACACAGGTGAAAAGAATGGCCACAAAAATTATACAGGAAAATACGCAGAAGAGTCCCGTTTCCTAAAAATAAATGGCCATATCCGATGTCCATGTTCGAATTTTATACGCCAACCAATGGAAGGAAATCAAATTCTTGACCGATGGTAGTTTGTAAAGTCATTTCTTCCACCATGTCAAGAGGGAGTGGATGAATAGATTACTAAGATCATGTATGACCCTTAATATTTGGATTTAAATGCTTATAAAATGATTCATAAATAATATATATTAGGGTTGGTCACAATATTGAATAACATCAATTTTTTATCACCCGCCTTGCCAGAAACCGAATACAACCAATGGAAGATTTATATCAAAATCCAATCATGTTTCCGCAAGACATATATTATGGATACATTTTCAATAATAATTCATCGCATGAACAACATAGCTTCAAGACAATATAACTAGAACTAAAATAGTAAGCACCAAACTTTTGAAACATATTGAAGACAAAACAATATGTATTGAGCCTAGCCGCACAAATGGGCGGGTTACCCCGCTATTTAGTATATAAAAAGGCCAAACGAACCCTGAATAAGTTTAAATATCAGCACGGATATCCTGTCATTCCATGTTGCCCATAGAAGAAAATACAAGGTGAAAAGAGGCAGTGATTACGTTTCGCCCACAAGGGGGGCATGTTTCCCTATCGGAACCATGAGGCTTCTTTGAGAGAAGATCCGGTTTGTAAGAGGCTTGTAATAAAACTTGTGCCACAATGGACGAAAAAAATTCGTCGACATATAAGTGCGATGTCGTGACACCATGGCAGCTTTCACGATTTTCAGCTTAGTTTTGGATTTATGGGGATTTAAAAACCGAGATTCTTCTCACGAAATGTTTTCAAATAGCACACGGTTCACTCGCGAAAGCCGATATTCAATGAAAACTTCATGGAAACCATATTTTAAAGTTTCATAAAAATCGAAAAAAATGTGGGATGTTAAGAAGGTGATGTTTTATTGTGACACAAAATTTCAAGTTGAAAAACATTACGAGATGAGAGCTATGAAAAAGACAAATTACGCCTTGAATAGTGACATTACTATTCGGCACTATTCAACACAGATTTTGTCTTTTTCATAGCACACATCTCTTAATGTGTTTTAACTTGAAATTTTGTGTGCCAATAAAACATCATCGTCTTAACATCCCGCATTTTTTTTGAAACTTCAAAACATCTTTTTCTCGTGGTGTCCATCGGTTTCCACCAAATGTTGGTTTCCGTATGATATCCCCCCTACTGCGCGCGCGATCTGAGTCCTGCGTTCTGACTGGCCAGAACCCAAACCCCACGGATCGTACGTGTGCACTGTTGGATGCTCCCAGATCGAACGGCAACCCTGAGCCCTTTCGACAACACATGCAGTACATGGGTAAGCACTGTGCCCATGCGTCATGTAGCTCATGCTTCCTTCTCTACTAGGTTTTCATTCAAAACAGGCTATTGTTTCTCGCCACTCCTCTCATCGGTTTCCCGCCTCTTCTCCCAAATATGCATGATGTAGATGTTTGTTTAATTCTTATAGTTCATCTCATCCAAAATCAATTAGTTTTGTAAAAAAAACTATTTTAAAATTCATGGAATTGTGCATTGTAAAGGTAAAAACAAAAAGTGACAATTCATTTAAAAAAAGGTTTGGGCAATTAATATATGGAGGATTCTAGAAAAAAAGGAGAAGTGCTTGTGTTTAAAGGTTTGTGCGTTATGCTTAAGTTCAACCATGGAGTCTTCTAGATTGTACATGTGGCAGAATCTAGTGGAATGTAGATGATATCCAATGGCCGGTAGTGCTCGGATTTGCCATCTCTGTACCGTCGGATTGGCTTCATCCAACGAGCAACTTTCATAGTTATCCACACACTATATATGTGTATAGATGTATAGATGTATAGATATATGTATATAGATGTGTCCCATGCTAGACAAAATAAAGTTTGAGCGCATGCGTGGGACGACCCCCCCGCTGCGCCTCGAAGTTGGGAAACTGACATCATAGGTATTGAACCAGGCTTGGAGTCAGGTACGGTGTTTGGTTTGTAATGTACTTGGCGTGGCCCATCGAAGTTGTGCATTTGGGATTTAAACACATCATACACCATCGTACCCATACATATTTTCGGGCCGCATGCAGTGTATACGGGGTCTTCTGATCGACCACGTCTCCCTTGTGCGGGTTTTTGTGACGACACGGATATCTGTGGGCTCCCCGAGTGTATATATATCATCCCTTTGACCGATAATGAGGGGTATGTGTTGGCCATGAATGGATTCCTCCTAGTTCATGTTAGGGCCGGTCACCGTCAAATGTCGGTCAACCAAAGCTCGAGATCATGCGTTGTTAGGATTCACTCCTAGATGCTCGGATTGCTGGGTTTGACCTACATCAAACCCTGCGTACGTATCTCATCCTTAACTACCTTGCCTTCATGGTTGTTATCTGTATCGAGAGGTAGGCACCACATCTAAATTGTACATTATTCTATATTGAAAACACACATCACCCCTTCCCAACGTACACGATTTTGGGCCGCATGCAAGAGGTGCTGGTTTTGTGGTCCCTCTCATGCGATGTTTATGATGGTTCAATCTATTGGCTCAAGCGGTTTATCGACAACAACAACTGTCATTTGACCAAACGAAAGATTCATTGGTCTGTCTTATGGTAGGTCATGGTGACATGCATGTATGACCAAAGTATCGATCATTACGTGTATCCGCTCCGCTGACACAAAGTGGGAGGTGGTGGGCCAAGCATCCTAGCTAGGTACGACATTATGTCATTATATATATCCTAGCTAGGTGGTTGTTAAGGTGCTTTCGGGTTTGCGAGGCAGGTGCCACCAAAGTTATGCATTGTGTATTTAAAGTTTTAAACATCCCCAATATTTGTACATATGTTTGGCCACTTCCCAGGTGGTTCTTGACTTCTGGCCCCTCTCATCGATCTTCAATGACGCGCCCAACCATGGGTCCGCGGGGTCAGAGTTGTGCATTGGAATTTTGAACATCACATACCACCCTTTTTACTCATATATATTTGGACCACATGCTAGTGTGGCTGTCTTTTGACCCTCCCTAACGTTATTTTTTGTTGCAAAGACTCTGATGATCCTCAACGGACATGGGGTATAATATCTAAACCGTGTACGATACAAGTACGATGTGAATCACCACGACCGCGCAAGCGCGAGAAAATTAAGGTGGAGGTACTGGCTCAATTGTGTGTGATGCAAGTGCATTGAAATCACCACGACCGCGCAAGCGCTAGAAAAGGGTGGAGGTATTGACTCAACCGTGTGTGATGCAAGTGCGCTGAAATCACCACGACCGCGCAAGCGCGAGCAAAGAGTGGAGTTACTGGCTTAACCGTGTGCGATGCAAGTGCGCTGTAAAACCACCACCTGTGGAAGCTAAAGGCGGGTAAGTTTATTTGGAAATTAGGACGAACCGTGTGTGATAGACCAGCTAGCTAGAAATATAAAAAACAAACTACCCGCCTTGAGCGTTGCAAAAATCGGCGGATCCGCGCCATTTTTCCTTATTATCATACACGCATATTGTTATTGGACCGTGCGCGATCTTGGGCACTCCCATCCCGCATCAATTCCTTTACCCAAATTTTAGTAGCCGTTGTACTTCAACCGTCACCCACACTCCTCCAACACCGAACTTATAGTAAAATTTTAGCAGCCGAGTCATTTGAACCATCGCCCTCCCTTGTCCATCACCATCTCCACCCACCATTACTAAAATTTCCAGTAGCCGCGGCGTATCCTCAAACACCACCCCCCTCCATAGTCCCCCACCTGCCCCCTCCTCCCCTTCGAACCCTAGCTCGCGGCCGTGGCCGCCGCCGCCGCCAACCCTGTCGGTCTGTTGTTCCTCCTAGCTTAGATAATAAAGTTCAGGTTATCCAGCGATTCCCATACTGTCGCCCCACTCCCCTGAGTTTTTAGATGAGGCCTGCGGTGTCCCTCCCCGCCAGATCCACATCCCCTGCTCCAGAATGTCGCAGCCTAAGCTTGACCATGTATCCCGGGGAGCCCGACGAGCGTTCAGCCAAAAAGAGGTTTATCATGGCCTCTCCGGCGGACGTTGGCGAGGTGGCTGCCGTTCGCCCCGACCTGTCGATCCCGGAGCAACACGTCGGCACGGAAGCCGGCAAAGACGTTGACTACGTTGCCATGCTGAAGGCTTCATGTCAGCGGGCAAGCGTATTATTGTATCTCGGGAAAGCTGGCTACGACATCAAGCTCGTCCACACCGACGGCTTCACGTGGGCCATGTCACAGGTTAAGAGGTCCATCCCCAACCCCTCTAGTTCAACTGCCGCCGATGTCTTCGACGGCCCTACCGCTGATCTCCTCCGCCAAGCGGTCAAGGATTTGCGAGCTTTATACGCCATCGAGCCCATTTTGTCACTTCTGAAGGACACGTTCTACGGCGGCGGCTTGGGATCCTCAATTTCCAAGTCAGATCTCATCGACCACGACCACGAGGAGGGCATCCACGAAGGTTCTTCCAAGGTGAAACAACCCATCTGTGACATCAGAGAGCGCACCATGGGTCTGTGCTCTTCCAACTGGAAGGATCCCGTCCATGAAATGTGAGGCAACATTCTATCAGCAAATATTACCTTTTAAAGCTTGCCAACCCATACCCTTTGTTGTAGTAGCATTTGTCGTGTGGTGCTTTAACTATGACGTGTTTAACCATTTCAGTTATGCAAAAATGTATTGTTCAATAGGTCTATGTGATGTTTAAGTATGAATTGTCCACTTTAGTTTCACGAATGGCTATATTTGGTTGTTTATAGTGAGTAGATGCCTTGTTTATCTGTATTTGGTTGTTAGGTTGGTAGGAGTGAGCATTTTCTCAGTTACCGAGCAGATGCCTTGTTTATCTGTATTTGGTTCTTAGTTTGGTTGCAGTGAGTATTTGTCTAGTTATCAAGCAGATGCCTTGTTTATCTGTATTTGGTTGTTAGGTTGCTTTTTTAGCATTTCTCCAGTTATCAAGCAGATGCCTTGTTTATCTGTATTTTGTTGTTAGGTTGCTTTTTTTTAGCATTTCTCGAGTTATCAAGCAGATGCCTTGTTTATCTTTATCTGCTTGTTAGGTTGGTTGCAGTGAGCATTTGTCCAATTTTCAAGCATATGCCTTGTTTATCTGTATTTTCTTGTTAGGTTGGTTGCGGTGAGACTCTGTCCAGTTTTCAATGGCTATATTTGGTTGTTATACTGGTCATTTATGCCTTGTTTATTTCAGTCATTCACAACGTGTGGTTCATTATGTGCAAGTCGGAAATGTGCCGCTCGACTACATCAATACCAGTTTGAATGGCTATATTTGGTTCCAGTTATTCCTGGTGTAGTTAACACATGCCCTTTATTTTCAGTTTTACACATTTATCCAGTGTGATGTTTAAGCATTACTTACGTTCTATTCATTATCAACAATACCATTTTGAATTGCAGTATTTGATGGCTGTTAAGCCTGCTGTCGGTAACATTGCCTTCCATTTTATACCTGCTTTAACAGCATGCTAAAATCAACACATTCAAGCTATCATTTGGAGATGATGTTGTTTACCTTTGCCGAGGTTAGCTTCATCTCGGCTCTTACTCCCCCTGTCGTTGCATAATGTAGTGCATATAGATCTAGGCCTGGACACTAGTTAGCTTCTAATATTGACTTGTTGCTTGTAGGTACATATGCCCTTGGCAAGGATCCACGCATCAACCCTTTTTGCGTATGGGGCAATGAGATATTGATGAACAAGCATCAAGTGAGGAAACTGATAAGGATTATTAGCAAAAGGATATGAATGGTGGCAATAAAATTATTTGTTTATGCTCTATCCAACACAACAGTGAGCTGTAGGATGATAACTACAAACTCTGCAACCTTCTCTTTTTACTGCCCATAATAAGTTGTTAGACAATAATGTCTGAATCTTTTTCGTTCCCTGTGGTTCCTGAAGCAGTTCTCTCAAGATTACCTCGCAAAGTACATCATTGGACACGCAATGAAGGTTAAAGTATTTCATCCAGACTATAATGAGCATCGAGAAGTCCTAATGATGACAGTGAAGGATGGACGGGCAGCCATCACAAGGGGTTGGGCTAGAGTTATGCGCGCCTTATGCATGGAGGAGGGCACAATATGGGCATTCCGCTTCACCTTCTCCAGCAACCAGAATGTCTTTCGCCTCTCCATTTACAGTCTTTAGTACAATTGTAGTTCATCATTCTTTACTTGGTGCTTCTGTAGTTCTTCAGTATATGTACCTATGCATTAAATTATGGATTCGTGGTTGAACCTATATTTGTAATAAACATGGTTGGATATGAAATAAGTGATTGCCTACTTTCAAATTCATAACATGTGATTTTTAAATTAGGGATTAATTGGATTAATTATGGATTAAATAGGGATTACACTGCACACGGTTTGCGAAAGCGAAACGTCTGCGATATATGTGGAGATCAGAAACGTTTCTCGGATCCACTACGTGTGCGATCAATCTCCACTGCACACACGACTTTCTCTTGAAAATAGTTTGTGTTAGGCCACCTTGCACAAACATTTATCACATAAAAAGTCTGTGTGATGGACAACCTTTGCCACACAATTTCTTTCTACGCACCATGTGTGATGCATTCAATAACACAAACGATAAAATTATTAATACTGTGTGCAATGGCAACGCTATCACAAACGATTTAACGGGAAAAATTGTGTGTGATGTACCTATGAACAGAAACGTTTTCCTTGGAGCGACTGTGCGGGATGTACATACGAATGAAAACGTTTAGCGGGGACTGACTGTGTGGGATGTACTTGCGACCGGAAACAATTTCACCTTATAATTATATTTTTTTAGCTGTACTATACGTATTTCCGTATTTGCACTGGTAGAAAAAGGGCCTGTTATCCCAGTTCGTAAGGGCCTTTTGTCCCGGTTCTGGAACCGGGACTAAAGGGTCGGTACTAATGCCCTGTCCCTTTAGTCCCGGTTCAATCCAGAACCGGGACAGATGGGCCTCCACGTGGCCTGTGCGCGGAGCCCAGGCAGGAGACCCTTTGGTCCCGGTTGGTGGAACCAACCGGGACCAATAGGCATCCACGCGTCAGCATTTCTGTGGCTGGGGTTTTTGTTTTTTTGAAGGGGGGGGGTTGGGGGTTTTGGGGGGTTAATTTAGGTGTTTCATATATTGTGTTAGCTAGCTATAATTAATAGAGAGAAGTGTCCTCTCTTATGTCCGTGCTTGGTCGACGCTACGTACTATACATACGTATAGAGAGGACTAGACACGCTAGCTAGCTAGTAAGCAAACGAAGGAAACAGAAGATCGTCATGAACATATATGCATACAGAGAGAAGTGATATCGACCACCTCTCCTTCTCCGAGAGATTGGTCGAACAACAAGTTCTCGTATATCTATCCGACACTACCGGCTACATATATACAATAATTATCTCTTACAAATATAATCATACGGACTCATGGTCCACATAGTATTCTCCGTCTTCAGCGATCACTTGGTCAAGAAAGAATGCCGCCAATTCCTCTTGAATTGCTCGCATGCGAGCTGGTGCTAGGAGTTCATCCCGCTTCCGAAACATCTAATTTGAAGAAGGGGGGTCAATACATATATATATATATATATATATGAATGAATGAAACTCAACACAAATGATGGTAATAAAATAAAATTGTGAATGTTGTTATTTACGTACTTCATATTGTTCGTCAGTGTAGCCCCGCTCACAGGTCGTGTGGCGGATGCACTCGCAAACGTAGTATCCACAGAAATCATTCCCTTGTTCCTGCCACAACCACTTTACAAGAAATAGAGGTCAATCAAACTGATAAGCAAGAATGCCAAATGGTATTGATGAAACTAGCGCTTGAATCACTAGTAGATGCGTGGAACATGCTACTATAGTACTTACTTTCGGGTGTCTAAATTGCAGCTCCTTCGACAATCCCGGAGCTTTTCTGGTGAATTTTCTCCAAACCCTGCCAGACAAAGAAAACAATTACTTGATATATCAGGAAATGAACAAAGTTGCTGATATGGTGGATAATGATCGATTTAACTTACTTCTCGAGTATTTGAGTCATGTCTACATAGTCCTGGGGATATTTTCGTCTTGAGTCTAAGACGGTTACTAGTCCCTGCTCAAGCTTAATCTCTAGGAGAATATAGTGGAAACTGCACACACATGCAGAACTCATCAATTACATTACTATAACCTTGACTAATATATAAGGGAAACCGAATATGCACAAGACAGTAACACTCACTTGAAGTTGTAAGGAAAGAGTATTATATCTTTGTTTTCATTTATTACCAACAATCGTAGCAAGTTGGCCTCGGTAGCTGCGGCATGAAATTTAACCTGAGTTGCATCTATGAGATATGTGTTAATGAACCCAATATCACCGACTTGTCTTTTCTTCAATTCGGCGATCTTCAATCTGCATAATATAGTGAGGATGATTATAAATACATGCAATGAAAGAGCTGAGCTATATAGAGAGACTTAATGACAGAAGTAGTACTACTTACAGACAGTAGCAGGCGACTGTTGTTTTATCGAGGGCCAATTGATTGAAAAACTGAAAGAACTCCTCAAATGGAACATGCAACAGTTCAATTCCAACGAGGTCATGCTCCTTTTTAACTTTCACATACAAAGTACTCCTCCCCCCAGAGTCTCTGCAGATTTTCAAGTACCAATTATGCAATCTTCGCATCATCGTTGATAGAGATCTTTCATCTTTGACGAGAGGCTTCCCGTACTCGTATCTTTGTATCTGCACCTCCATGGGTTCATAATGTACATCGTCGGGCAGGTAATCGGCAAGATTGCTATAACCGGGCACCATCCTCGGATCATTAGCAACGTTGTCGCTAGGCACCTTGAGCGGGGGGCACGATTGCTTCGCTTGTTCGCCGAGCTGGGAAATTTGTTTCCCATCTCGTTGTTCTTTCAGCCTTTGATCACTGACAGTACTTCCTGACCGCTCCGCTTCGGCAAATTCCTTTCCAATAATGCGCTCATAGTTTCCTTTCGGCGGAGACTTGGGTGGTTTTGTCAGGGCAGCTAGAGTGCGCTTCGCTTTCACCGGATCTACCTTCTCCTCTGGAAGTGGATGTGTTGGGGATATTACTACTGGGCGTAAACCGGCCTATCTGGGCCGGGTTAACTTCATCAGTAGTTAAGTATGTAAAAGCCCAAGAAGACAGATGAGGGCTCAAGGCCCATGGCCGGTTCAAGGCCTGTAGCCGTAAACCGGCATTAGTAGTTAACTTGTATTGTAAGTTAGGAATAAGCAGAGACCAAACCGGACAAATCTATGAGCCGGTATTGGGACTCTGTAAGCCGACAGGAGTCACCCGTGTATATAAGGGGACGACCTGGCGGCGGTTCAAGGACAACAGACAACAACTCGAGACATAGGCGAAGCTTGTTTGCTCCCTAGTCATCGAAACCCCATCAATTCCATCACAACTAGACGTAGGCTTTTACCTTCATTGAAGGGGCTGAACTAGTATAAACTCTCTTGCGTCCCTGTGTCCGGTTTAACCCCTTCAAGCTAACCTGTAGCGATGGCTCCACGACTAAGTCCTTTTTCTAGGACATCTGCCGTGACAAAACCACGACAGTTGGCGCCCACTGTGGGGCTATCGCATGATGGTTTCCGGTTCTTGGAGGGCCGCTTTGAAGGACTCGAGGGCTACGCTGTAGGCCGGATGACTAAGAGTCGTCGCGGCAAGCTCTATATCGACGACGCAGGCTGGGGCCCCGAGGCCGGCTTAATTGAGTACGAGTACCGGGTCCCCGTTGGTGGCATTCACGTTTTCATTGGCAAGATCGGTGAACCGGGCCCTGAGCTGGACATCTGCACCGACCTCGTCGAGACGGCTCAGCGTGCGCGATCCTCCCGGGTTAAACCGGCCATGAAGCGTGCCTTCGTGGGAGTCATCCATGGAGGAAGTTATGAGGATGGATCGGAATCTTGCGGCGATACCGTCGTTTGTTCCGATGACGAGTCATCGACCGGAGAAACCGAATCTCTTTATCACCTACAAGACGGCCGGATTGGGGGTCGTTCCGATGGCGACAGTATTCCGGACCCCTCTGATCTGCCCAACCGGGTTGGGATATTCATGACTGGCACACAAGCAGCGCTTCATTCTTCGACCGCTGCAGCAACGACCTCCGGTTCAGCAGCGGCGACGGCTGCCGGGGCAGGAGGCCCTGTGCACCCGCCGGCTCAAGTTCTATCAGAGCTATTTGATGCATTGGCTGTGCTTATGGCGGAGGCTAATCCGGTGGATCAGGGCGTTCACAATGCTGAGATTGCAAAAGTGAAGGAACAGATCACCCAGGCCAAGGCAGATCTGGCAGCTGAGGACACCAGGATGGCCACGGAGCGGGCCGCTTTAGACGCACAAGCCTACAGGCTCATGTTGGACCAGAGTGCGTCGCAGGAAGTCATGAGGAGGAAGTACCGATCCCGTTTGCCTCCGGTTTTTGAGGCCAGAGACCTTTTCAACACTCCAGGAGTAGGAACCGGCAATCCGCTGGAGGGAAACCGGGCGGAAGCTCCCGGGGCCGGCGCACCGGTTCAGCCTTGTTAGATGGACCCGCCTCGTCAAAACACCGTTATACCTCAGGCTGTTTTAACACCTCCGGGTCACTACTCCAACCCGATGGACAATCTCGTTGCCGCTGCTGCACGGCTGGAGGCCATTCCAATTGAAGGTGATTCGCCGCAGGCAGTAGAGACACGACGGGTCAAGGAGCTTCTGAGGACAGCCTTGGTTCAACAAGAAGCATACTCGTAGCTGCGACCGGATCCACTCGACCCCCCATCCAAGCCGGAGCTATAGCAGGCATATGGATGAACCGGCAGTGTCGAGTAATGAACGACGTGGAGCACCCCATGGCAACAACCCGACGGGTGGTGCTGATGACGCTCAGGAAGTGGTGAACCAGGACCGAGCGCGCAGGGAGGCCGAGTTAGCCGCACAACATCAGGCTCGGCAGCTCACGCCGGTTCGTCCAACCATCTCGATCGAACCTGGTGTTTCTTCTAGTTCTTTGGGGGTGCCTTGCCTTATCCCCGCTTTACGCAATGTGCGCTTGCCCAAGGATTTCAAGGGCCTGTGCAAGGTGCCAAATTACATGGAGGATCAGCCTCCAGAGACATGGGTGGAGAGCTATGAGATGGCCATGGAGATGCTGGATGTGGATGACGCGGCGTGTGCGAAATACTTCACCATGATGCTTGAAGGAACGGCCCGTACTTGGTTAAAAAGCTTGCCAGCTAATTCTATCAGTTCATGGGCCCAATTACGAGCCCGGTTTATCAGCAATTTCAAGGATACATGTAAACAGCCTATATCGATAGTGGACTTAGCTGCATGCGTCCAGGAGGAAGGAGAGTCAACGACTCATTGGGTACGCCGGGTTTCACAAGTGTTGCACTCATCAGACCGCATCAACGCTGACACCGCAGTATTAACCCTAGAAGGCAACTACCGGTTTGGACCCCTGAAGCTGAAGTTGGGACGGATGAAGCGTCATTGCACTGACATGGGGACCCTCATGGCCGCTTGGGTGAAATATGCTGATTCTGATAGTACCAAGGATCCCGAATCTGATGATGACAAGACAGGGAAGGGAAAGAGGAACATCAACTCCAAAGGTCAGCAGCATCACTGGGCAGACAATGGTGGTGGAGGCAAGCGCAAAGCGGATGGTAACATGGACTTTGTGGCTAATACTAACGCATAGGACAATGGCCAGCGACGCAGGGGTAAACCGAAAAATCGCAATGGGGCGCCGAACCCAAACCCAAACCGCCTAAACTATCTGCTAAGCCAGCCCTGTCCAAGGCATGGGACGAAGGAGGCACCAGCAAACCACCTTTGGAAGGATTGCTTTATTATGCAGGAGTTCAAGAACTCTAATAATTTCCGGTATGATCACGAATCTGGCGGTGGCTCAGGATCCGGGCCGGGTTATGGTGGAGGAAGTTCCGGTTCAGGATTTAATGGTAATCCGGGCGGACATAATGGTCAAAATAGTCAGAACAACCAGGGTGGGTACAACCAACAACAGCAACGTCAGGTTACCAGAGCAACCCAAAGCAGTTGAGTAGTGGGCAGTACCATATTTTCACCACTAGCTTGGACAAGCGAGACCGGGAGGTTCAGAGGCGGGCGGTTAACTCTGTTGAACCGGCCATACCCCATTATCTACGTTGGTCTGAACAAACACAATCATATGGAGCAGAGAGGATCACCCACCCCAGGTTGATAATCCGGGTCAATTGGCTCTGGTGGTAGCGCCTCAGGTGGGAGGTTACAAGTTCACCAAGGTGCTCATGGATGGAGGTAGCAACATTAATATCTTGTACTATGAGACCTTCCATCGTATGGGACTAACAGATAAAAATCTTAAACCGTCTAATACGGTGTTCCACGGTGTAGTACCTGGCAGATCAGCATATCCTGTTGTCAAGATAGCTCTGGAGGTGGCCTTTGGGGATGATCATGATTCCAGGTCGGAGACATTGATGTTTGAAGTGGTGAAAATCCAAAGTCCGTATCACGCCCTATTTGGGCGACCGGCCTATGCCAAGTTTATGGCACGGCCCTGTTATGTGTATTTGCAGCTCAAGATGCCGGGTCACAAGGGGACAATAATGGTTCACGGAAGCCGCAAAATTGCTTTGGAGTGCGAGGAAGGTGATGCGACCTATGCAGAGTCGGTTTGTGCCACCGAGGAGCTGAAGTATTATAAGGACAATGTTGATCCGGCAGACATGACTCCATTAAAGAAGCCAACTACGGAACATGATCCGGCCCTGAAGTTCAAATCGGCAGCAGAAACTAAGCTTGTTGACTTTGTACCTGGTGATTCGTCCAAGCAGTTCAGCATCAGTGCTAATTTGGATCCGAAATAGGAAAGCGCGCTCATCGAGTTCATCCGTGAGAATTGGGACATTTTTGCATGGAAGCCCTCTGACATGCCAGGTGTACCGAGGCAACTCGCTGAGCACACCCTTAATGTGGATCCTAAATACAAACCGGTGAAACAGTTCCTCCGCTGGTTTAACTAAGAAAGACGCAAGGCAATTGGAGAAGAGGTAGCCAAGCTCTTAGCAGCTGGTTTTATTGTTGAAGTTTTTCACCCTGAGTGGCTTGCCAATCCGGTGCTGGTCCTTAAGAAAAACGGTACCTGGTGCATGTGTGTGGATTACACAGATCTTAATAAAGCTTGTCCAGCAGATCCTTTTGCCCTCCCCCGTATTGATCAAATTATTGATGCTACGGCGGGTTGTGAGTGTTTAAGTTTTTTGGATGCATATTCTGGCTATCATCAGATCAAAATGGCAGTTAAGGACCAGGAGAAAACGGCATTCATAACTCCCTTTGGAGCCTTCTGCTATGTGTCTATGCCCTTTGGGCTCAAGAGTGCCCAGGCAACTTATCAACGTTGTGTGCAAAATTGTCTACATAAACAGATTGGCCGTAATGTACACGCCTACGTGGATGATATCGTGGTTAAATCCAGGGAGAAGGAGACTCTGATTGGTGATTTAAAGGAAACTTTTGATAACTGAGGACATACAAGATGATTCTTAATCCGGACAAATGCGTCTTTGGTGTACCGGCGGGCAAGTTATTAGGCTTCTTGGTGTCCAATAGGGGAATTGAGGCTAATCCGGAGAAGATCACAGCCATCACCTCCCTCGCTAAACCGAAGTGTATCAATGATGTTCAGCGCCTGGCAGGCCGGATTGCTGCGTTAAGCCGGTTTATCAGTCGCCTCGGTGAGAAGGCAATCCCTTTGTATCAGATGTTGAAGAAGACGGATCAGTTTGTTTGGAGTTCTGCTGCTGATGAAGCATTTGAGGACTTAAAGCGGCAATTGGCCAATCCGCCTGTGCTCGCCGCTCCCATTGACAAGGAGCCGTTGCTGCTATATGTTGCTACTAATGCTCGGGCGGCCAGCGTGGCTATTGTGGTAGAGCGAAAGGAGGCAGGTAAGGAGCATCCGGTTCAATGTCCGGTCTATTATATCAGCGAGGTGCTCATTGATTCCAAGCAAAGGTATCCGCATTGGCAGAAGCTGGTGTATGGAGTTTTCATGGCAAGCCGGAAGCTTAAAAAATACTTCCAAGGGCATCCAATTACGGTGGTCAGTTCTGCTCCTTTGGGGGATATCATCCAGAACCGGGAAGCAACTGGCCGGATTGCCAAGTGGGCTATAGAGCTTGGGCCGCACGATTTGAAGTATGTGCCTCGGACGGCAATCAAGTCTCAAGCACTGGTTGATTTTATCAATGATTGGACGGAAATGCAAGCACCTAAAGAAAAGCCGGATCACACATATTGGACCATCCATTTTGACAGATCCAGGAAACTGGAAGGCTCGGGGGCTGGAGTCGTACTAACTTCCCCACGAGGTGATAAGTTTTGTTATGTTCTCCGCTTAATGTTCCCTTGTACTAACAATGCAGCTGAGTATGAAGCCTTGCTCCATGGTCTCCGGATGGCTAAGGAGATGAATCTAAGTCGAGTTAAGTGCTTCGATGACTCGGACCTTGTGGCTCAGCAAGTGTCTGGCACTTGGGACTCCAAGAACCCACTCATGGTAGCATATCGTCGTGAGGTGGATATTGTTGCAGGTCATTTCAAAGGCTATCAGGTGGACCATGTGGACCGGCGGAAAAATGAAGCGGCGGATGCCTTAAGCCGGCTGGGCTCTCAGCGCAAACCGGTTCCGCCCAATGTTTTTCTGGACGTGCTGCACAACCCGTCGGTCAAGATCCCTGGTGAAGCGGATTTGGCTATTCCTGATCCGGAGGCTCAATTGGTGGCAGCTCTTCATGTTATTCCGGATTGGACGCTTCCTTACCTGGCGTATAAGAACCGGGGCGAGTTACCAGAGGATGAGACTCTGTCCTGACAGATAATCCGGCGATCCAAGTCCATGACTATTATCAACGGCGAGTTGCATCATTGCAGTGTGTCAGGAGCATTTCAACGCTGTGTGTCTCCTGAAGAAGGCCATGAAATTTTGCGTGAGATCCACGAAGGAGATTGTGGTCACCACGCTGGTTCAAAATCTTTGGTGGCTAAAGCGTTTCGCCACGGCTTCTATTGGTTAACTGCTCATGCTGATGCGGAGGATCTGGTCAGACGATGTGATGGTTGCCAAAGGTTCTCAAGACGTGCTCATGTACCGGCTCAAGAATTGAGAATGATTCTAATTACTTGGCCGTTTGCGACTTGGGGGCTGGATATGGTTGGGCCTTTCAAAAGGTCCAAAGATAAGAAGACCCACCTCCTGGTGGCGGTTGACAAGTTTACAAAGTGGGTGGAAGCAGAACCTGTTAGCAAGTGTGATGCGGCCACGGCGGTTCAGTTCATTAAAAAAGTGATTTTCTGGTTTGGCTTTCCACACAGTATCATCACAGATAATGGTACCAATTTGTCTAAAGGTGCCATGAAGGAGTTCTATGAACGGGAGCACATCCGGCTCGACGTTTCATCAGTGTCACACCCACAGTCCAATGGTTAAGCAGAAAGAGCTAATCAAGAGATCTTGAGAGGCATCAAGCCCCGACTCATGGTTCCTTTGCAGAGAACGCCGGGTTGTTGGGTAGAAGAATTACCATCTGTGCTATGGAGCATCAATACGACACCCAACAGGTCAACAGGATACACACCGTTCTTCATGGTTTATGGAGCGGAGGCGGTTCTCCCCAGTGATATCCGTCATGATTCACCTCGTGTGACGGCTTATGTTGAAGCAGACAACGAGACAACATGACAAGATGCTTTGGACCGGTTGGATGAAGAGCGTGACATAGCAGCCGCCCGATCGGCGATATATCAATAGGATCTTCGTCGTTACCACAGTCGCCGAGTCAGAAGCAAAACCTTCCAAGAAGGAGATTTGGTGCTTCGGCTCATCCAAGATCAGACGGATATGCATAAGTTATCCCCACCTTGGGAGGGGCCTTTCTTGGTCAGCAAGAATCTGCACAACGGGTCATACTATCTGATCGATATTCGAGAGCATAAGGACTCACGTACATCAGAGGAGGAAACCAACAGGCCGTGGAACATAGCTCATCTTCGGCCTTATTATACCTAAGCCATTGGTTCTACTTATGTACATATTACAACGATGTATATATTATGATTAGCTATAATAAACCGGAACCTCAGCTAAAGCGGGGTATCTGTTCTTTTACATCATGTGTGGTTACACGGAGTTGTTCTAAAGCGGCCTCCGGTTTACCCCTTGAGTTCGCTTTTTAAAAGCATCATGTTATATCACTTGGAGGATTGGTCGTGTCCGAACCAATACCATACCTCTTGATAGGCGAGAGCCACCAGATCACTTGGGGACTTGGTCATGTCTGAACCACTCATGCCTCTTGATCGGCCTAAGGCCACAGAATCACTTGGGGGCTTGGTCGAACCCGAACCATCGCCATGCCACTTGGTTGGCATAAATGCCACTGTTTCATTTGGGGACCTGGCTGACTAGAACCATAGTTACACCTAACGGGAGCTTGGTCGTGTTCGGCCATGGTAACGCCATTTGATCAGCTCAAATAAACCTTTTTTTGCAAACAGTTTTCTCATTGCTTTTGCTTCCAACTTTTCTTTGCAAGATACTTTTTTCTTTTTTTGTTGCGTTCTTTTTAAACCGACAAAGTTTTCAACCAATCCATTGACGGAACACAGTTCACGTCAATCCGGAGTCTATTTGCCCAGTTTGATCCTTGTTGTTAACATCCTCTTATGGAGTAACACGGTGTTTATTATAACCCAGCACGGTTTACATGGTAAACCAGCGTCATATATATACAGGAGCTGTTATCTCCTCCAACAATGTGGGTTTGCAAAACTCCGCTTCAAGATTGGCCAAGCCAACTTCACGCTCAACGATGGCAGGTATTATGTATCTCAACAATTTGGTCATATACTTAATTTTTTTTGGGATGTTTTGACTTCACATATGCAGACATCATATTCCGCCTGACGGTACAACCGCGGTGGCACTCGAAGAGTTTCTTATTGCAGAAAATGCTTTGGAAAGTTCATCACCACAGGAAGAACAAATTATGCACGAAGGCATATCAACATCAAAAGTATCAGCTAGCCTATTACAAGGCAACACGGTGCCCATAATAATATCATCGTTTTTCGCAAAGGAGAGGCAGTTTTAAAACCGGCTTCCGGTTTAGGCTTGGTCACGAGCCTGGCCTGATGGTTGTGGGTCATCCTGCGCCGCTTCAGCCTCCGTTTCTCTACCCAGTGGCTGGAAATCAACAGTTGTCCAGTCGATTCCCATTAATGCTTGAAAAACAGCTTCATCATGGATCAGCAATGACGGGTCAATATCGGGAACGTAAGTATGCTTACGGATTGGAGGGATCAGATTTTCCGATTCATGGATTGGTGCAGCTATTCGCTTGTTCTGATTGTCATATTGGGCTTGATAATGGGACAAGTCTACTTCTTCAGCCAATTGACAAGCTAGCGGACGTACCTCCTGGTTTATTTCTCGCAGATCCACTTCACCAAACTCTGACCCGTCTTCCTTCAAGCTGGGATAGCCCTGAACCGCTTCAATAGGATCAAAATCCGGCACCCAGGCCTTTGCCCGGATTAAGGCATTAATCGCACCGGTTCGAGCAGCAGATTTCTTCAGCTCTTCAATCCGGGCAGGAAGCACTGACAGTTCCATCAGAGTGTCTTGAATCAAAGTGGGCGCCGGCTTGTTATGGGATGCGGTACAGATGATCCGCTGGGCACCAGTATACAATTGTTCAACCAATGTATAGGCGGCTTTCAATTTCTTCCGCACATCTGACCCCAAGTGCCCAATGCATGTCCCTGAAATACCATAAAGGGTTAATAAACCGGCAACTCTATAAGAAGGCAGAGCCAATTCAGAAGTCAAACTGACTTACCAAAGATAGCAGTAGTCATGGCATGCACGTGCCGCTTTATGCTGGTCAGTTCATCCGCCATTGGTTTTAGTGCAGCCTCGGCATCCTCTGCTCGTTTGATTAAAGCGGACTTTTCAGTGGCCCAATCCGCCCACTTTTTCTTGAAGCTCTCCTTAAGCTGTTCCATGGCGCTTAAAGCGTTGGTTAATTCCTCTTTTGCTTTGGAGGTTTCATCTTGTTGGATTTTCAGGTTTTCTTGGAGATCGGCGACTTGGCTTTCTTTCGTCTTCAGCTCCGCCTGCATGCAGACAGTTATATGCTTCAGCAAAATGGTACAAGGATTGAAGTACCAACCACATAAGAAGTTATGCACTTAGCACTTGGGGGCTAATGCATCTTCGATCTTCATCTTTCAATTGCTTACAAAGTCCCAAGATCAATACAACTATTTCAACTTGGCACTTGGGGGCTAATGGCTATTTGCTCATATATATATTCTGATGCGGCAATCTCAATTACTTAAAGTACTGGTTTAACTATGCTAAGTTGAACCGGCCCTTGGGGGCTACATCGGCGAATTTCAAAGTATTAAGATTTATGTTAGTAAGTCCAGGTTTGAAAGAGGATTACAAACCGGCCCTTGGGGGTAGGAGAGTCAGCAAGTATTGAAGTGTACAAGCAGGAAAGAGCATATGGAAGTTACCTCGTATTTATCCTTCATCATATTAACCAGACTGGCTTCATAGTCACGGCTGGTATACAGCCGGTTCAAGTAGCTGGAATGGATATCTTGGGTGTTCAGAGCAGCGTAAGTTGCCAGATCAGCATTCCATTTGCCTTTACCAAAGGCAGCAAATTCTTCCTTGGCAGAATGTTTGGATAAAGCAACAGGATTGCCTGGCTCCGTATGGCCAGTGCCAGTAATGACAACCTCATCCTCCTGAGTATTGCCGGTTGGCATTGGGGCTGTTAGCTTGTCAGTAGGTTTTGCTGGACCGGTGGATCTCTCAATCCGGATGGAGCCTGTGGGCTGATTGACAGGACCTGAGGCATCAGTAGGTCTCTCTTCAGCAATAAGATCGTCGTCTTGCTGCGGGGGATCGTTGGGTATATCCTCAGGAATAGCCGCTTCAAGATCGGGTGTCTTGCCTGGCTCAAGAACGGCATCTTCTTCGGCCGCTTTGTCCAGGCGGGCCTTCTTGCTTGGCCTAGGTTTGGCCCTGAAAAGAATAACAAAATCAAATACATCATATGTTCTAAGGCAATGTGCTGTAAGTATCATAATAAGTATAGCTTACCCAAGCACCATTTTGAGCGGTGGCAGCTGAGTAGCCGATGACTCGCCAGACGATGAGTGGGAAGTAACCTGGTAATCGGAGTCAGATGGATTAAGAGGTTGACGAAAGCAGCCCGCTTTAGGACAATCACTGACAAGCAAATTAGAGACCTCTGAACGGCGTTTCTGAATCGGACTGTTCGGTAAACCGGCGGAGGTAACTACCTGGCTGTTGTGCCGGGTTGTGCGACGAGCTTCGTGCTGTTGGGTCTTCATAAGAAATTTGGGATCCAAATAAGCAAGAGGATGAGAAAATTTAACTTTCCGGTTTGCCTGACGGATTTTTAGCGAAGGCAAAGGTTCTGAATCGGAAGAGAGAATAATTACCTCTGCAGCATCAGCGTGGCTGGCTTCGGCATCATCCTGACAAATATCATCATCAATAAGACGCATGAAAAATAAGCCTAGTGAGTCAAGCTCTACCTCAAGGTCCGGATTATCCACATCATCATCAGGGGCCGGATTAGAAGATGCAGTAGTTCTTTTCCTGTGGGCAGTCTTCTTTACAGCTTTAGTCTTTTGCCGGGTTGCTCGTTCCGGTTTGTCTGGTTTTTCCGGTTTCTCCTGCGGCAATTTCTTGCTCCAAAACGGATCATTGCCCTGATTACACAGACACTGATATTAAACAATGACCAGATATATCAATAATAGATTCAGCAAAAGGAAAAATCAAGGCCTTACAGCTGGCGGTTTATTGGTGGCACAGAAGGGAAGCAGGCCATTTTTAGCACAGATATGTTCCGGTTCATTCAGCATCTTATTCACAGCTTCTGTGATTTCTTCATCGGTGAGCTGGATTCTGGAATGTCGCAGCGGTTCATCAACACTGCCGGTATACTCGCACATCAAACCAGAGCGCTGACTAAGGGGCAGTATGCTCCATGATATCCAACAGCGAGCGAGATCAACCCTTGTTAAACCGTTGGCCATAAAGGCTCTGAGCTTCGACAGTTGAGGAGCATATTTGCTTCTCTCCTGGGCAGTCAATCTTTGCGGAAAAGGGTGTGTATTGCTGAGCCGCTCCGTACGAAAGCCGGGCAAGGGATTCTCATCAGCAGGGGAGGTATCTTTGCAGTAGAACCATGTCTGATTCCACTCTTTGGGGTGGTTGTGCAGTTTGGCATCAGGGTATGTGACCTCTTTCCTTTTCTATCGCCACGCCACCCAACTCCGTATTGGAACCGTCAGTAAACTCAGTACGGCGGTTTAGATGGAAAAGGTCTCGGAACAATTCCACTGTGGGCTCCTCTTGAAAGAACGCTTCACAGAGCACTTGGAAGTGACACATATTTGTAACAGAATTGGGGCCAGTATCTTGTGGATGGAGTTGGAAATCGGCCAAAACATCTCGGTAAAATTTAGAACCAGGTGGCTTAAAGCCCCGAGCTAAGTGATCTACAAAAACAACAACTTCTCCTTCTTGAGGAGTGGGAGGGCATTCTTTGCCAGGAGCCCTCCAATGAATGGTATCTTTGCTGCCTAAAGCGCCGATCAAGACTAGATCGTCCAGCTGAGCCTCTGTGACACGAGAAGGAACCCAATTGCATTCATATACTTGCTTGGCCATGATGGAATCTACAAGGTAGAAGATTTCGGTTCAAAAATACATTTGATCAAGGTACATTGGTATGTGCAATGTTAAACCGGAGACAGATCTATATGAACCGGAGTTTTATGAAGCAACAACATCTGGCGGTTCAACAAGGGGACTAATGGTATATACCGGTTTGGCAATTTTTTCCTACAAGGTTAAACCGTTGGGTTTAAACATTGAAGCAGAGGAGTAAGTTTACAGAAACAGATTTCATAAGATTTCTCTACAGCGATGGATCTGAAGCAAGTTCAGAAAAAAGATAAATATTCAAAGGTCCAAAAGGAGCAGTACCGAATCAATCAGCAAGACGTATAATACAGATCTATGGTTTTGAGATGTGTAAGTAAAAGCGAAGGGTAAACAGCTACCGTGGCATAGAATAAAGATTTGCGGAGCCATCTAAAGATCTATCGTATGAGCAAGAGGCAGACGATGAACACTGAAGAACTATGAAACCCTAGGTCAGATCTGCGGGGGAAAGGATAGAAGATTTACCGGAGCTAAGGAAGACGCGGAAGGTTGCCGCGATGCTCTGGTGCGCTCAGGTTGATGCAGCGGCCAAGGTTGAGGCAGAGGTCGACGGCGGCGGCAGAGCTCCGAGGCTGGCGACGCGAGGAAGACAAAGTATGCACGAAGAGGAGAAAAGAAATGACCCTTCAGTCTTATTTATAAGGCGAAAGAACATGTGTCAGGCGCGACAATCAAGGGGCCATGAAACAGAGCTGTCGCCTCGATTTCCGCAGATCTATTAAACAAAGAAGTATAATGGATAGCTTCGTTATGACAGGTGACGTCACTCCGGCTTACAGCAATCAGAGAAGATGACATCATGGCGGTTTACCAATTTATGAGAAGATGTTGAAGATGAAGCTTTTGTTAAAGGATTGACATGAACCTGTTCAAATCAATCTGGGGCCTAATGTTGGGGATATTACTGCTAGGCGTAAACCGGCCTATCTGGGCCGGGTTAACTTCATCAGTAGTTAAGTATGTAAAAGCCCAAGAAGACAGATGAGGGCTCAAGGCCCATGGCCGGTTCAAGGCCTGTAGCCATAAACTGACGTTAGTAGTTAACTTGTATTGTAAGTTAGGAATAAGCAGAGACCAAACCGGACACATCTATGAGCCGGTATTGGGACTCTGTAAGCCGACGGGAGTCACCCATGTATATAAGGGGACGACCCGGCGGCGGTTCAAGGACAACAGACAACAACTCGAGACATAGGCGAAGCTTGTTTGCTCCCTAGTCATCGAAACCCCATAAATTCCATCACAACTAGACGTAGGCTTTTACCTTCATTGAAGGGGCCGCACTAGTATAAACTCTCTTGCGTCCCTGTGTCCGCTTTAACCCCTTCAAGCTAACCCGTAGCGATGGCTCCACGACTAAGTCCTTTTTCTAGGACATCTGCCGTGACAAAACCACGACAAGATGTCTCTTTGCTTTCAACCCTTGAAACCAGTCATCCACTTCGGTTCGTGCGATCTCGGCATTCTCCTCCGGGGTCCTCTCGTATGGTAACTTCTCTGGAGTCTTCAGAGAAGGACCAAATCTGTATGTCCTCCCGCCTCTGGCTGTACTGCTAGACACCGGCCGAGCAGACGGAGCGATTGTCTTCTTTACTTGCTTATGAGGCGGAGGAGAAGGACTACGACGCGCCGGAGCAGCCGGAGCGGCGGCAGGTCTCTTCCGTCCTTGCTGACGAGGCGGAGAAGGAGGAGGCTGGCTGCTCGGGCGCGTCGGCGCAGGCGGAGAAGGAGGCGGAGTGCCGCCACACGCTGGAGAGGAGCCGGTCGAGTGCCCTGATCATCACTCGCTGGAGGAGGAGGCGGTGGAGGAGGCGGAGTGCCCTGACTCGCCGGAGGAGGAGGCGGTGGAGGAGGCGGAGTGCCCTGACTTGTCGGAGGAGGAGGAGGAGGCGGAGGCGTCCAGTTTGGAAGGTTGATGAGCTCCTTCCGCCATAGGCATGGAGTCTTCAGAGAAAACCCCAGCCTAGTCTCCCCTTCACCGGTAGGGTGGTCAAGCTGGAGGTCCTCAAATCCCTTCGTTATTTCATCCACCATCACCCTAGCATATCCTTCTGGAATCGGCCGGCAGTGAAAAGTTGCGCCGGGTTCAGTAGGATAAACAGAGCCAACAGCCGCCTTGACCTTCAAATTCATCCATTGCGTCATAAGGTGGCAAGTTTGAGACTCTGTGATAGCATCCACGGGATAGCTGGCAGGAGCCGTCAAGGCACGCTCCGGCTGAAGCAGCTCGGTGGAAGCCACGCTGCTTCTCCGCTGAGATGGCGGGGTAGCTTCGGGGGAAGCTTCGGCAGTACGTTTGCTGCGATTTGCTTCTCATTCCTCTATCGCTTGTACCCTTGCTTGCAGCGCCTGCATTTGGGTCTGCTGCACTTTTTTCCTCCTCTCATGGGATTTGTAACCGCCTGCGTCCGGAAACCCAACCTTCCACGGAATGGAGCCTGGCATGCCTCGTGTCCGTCCAGGGTGCTCAGGATTCCCGAGGGCCATTGTGAGCTCGTCGTTCTCTCTGTCTGGAAAGAACGTCCCTTGCTGCGCTGCTTCGATATAGTGCTGAAGCTTCCTGACTGGTATGTCCATTTGATCGTTCGTCCAAATGCACTTGCCTGTTACAGGGTCCAAGGTTCCGCCAGCCCCGAAGAACCAAGTCCAGCAACAGTCGAGCCAGTTAATTGTCTCTGGTTCGATCCCTTTATCAACCAGATCATTCTCAGTCTTGGCCCACTTAGGCCGGGCGACGAGGTAGCCACCTGACCCCGTGCGATGGTGATGCTTCTTCTTCGCAGCATTTTGCTTGTTTTTCGCCGACATCTTCTTACTCTTTTTCGATGCCTTGTGGGCCACAAATGCGGGCCAGTGATCTCTGATCTTCTCATATCTGCCCTTGAATTCTGGTGTCTCATTATTTTCGACAAACTTATTCAGCTCTTTCTTCCACCTCCTGAATAGTTCTGCCATCCTCTTAAGAGCAAAAGACTTGATTAATTGCTCTTTAACTGGCTTCTCTGGATTATCCTCTTTCGGTAGGGTGAAATTTGACTTCAGCTCAGTCCAAAGATCATTTTTCTGCATATCATTGACATAAGACACCTCAGGGTCTTCTGTAGCCGGCTTAAACCATTGCTGGATGCTGATCAGGATCTTGTCCCTAACCAAAACCCCGCACTGAGCAACAAATGTGCTCTTTGTCCGGAGGGGTTCAATCGGTTGGCCGTCGGGCGCGATTGCTATGATCTCAAACTTTTCATCCGAGCTCAACTTTTTCTTCGGGCCTCGTCTCTTTACCGAAGTTGTGCTCGATCCGGAGGGCTAGAAAAAAGAACAAAGACTTAATTAATATGTGTACATACCAAAACAATGAATGCATCAATTAGCTAGTCAGCAGAAGCTTAACTAATATATATACCTGGCCGGACTCGGTTCAGTCATCGGAGACGTCATCATGGTCTCCTTCTTGCACTGGCATTGGGTCACCGGAGCCGTCCTCATGGTCTCCTTCTTGCACCGGCATTAGGTCACCGGAGCCATCATAATCATAGCCAGCTGCTTCCAGACCATTGGTGTCGTTGAGAAACAACGAGCAGATGGCATCACTTCCTCGTGCGATTATGTCCCCCAACAACTCTTCTTGTACTTCGTCTCGGGCGGTGTCCATAGTTTCTACAAATATTGACAACATGGCAATTATTATTCAAACATGACAGATGTATATATTAGTGGCAAAAACGTAGAACTAATATTAATTGGTGGCCTCGACGTTGCATCTCTAGGGTTTGGGGTGGCCTCGACAACGCTTCAAGGATAAAAAAAGAAGAGGAAGAAGAAAAAAAAAGAGGAGAAGAAAGAATAGAGGAGTAAGAACTCCTCTATTCTTTCTTCCCCTCTTTTTTTCTTCTTCTTCCTCTTTTTTTTCTTCTTCTCTTCTTCTCTTTTTTTCTTCTTCTTCCTCTTTATTTTATCGGGAACGAGGGTCGTCGAGGGTCAGGGTCGCCGAATGGTAGATGAAACCCTAAATAGCAAGTATCGTGGGTGTGAGATACATGTGGCCGTCGGTGTCGGACACTACATCCACGTCCCACAAGTGACGTGGGTGTGGGTGTGAGATACATGTGGCCGTCGGTGTCGGACACTACATCCACGTCCCACAAGTGACGTGGGTGTCGAAGCCCGCGCCACTTGTGGGACGTGGATGTAGTGTCCGACACCGACGGTACATGTATCTCACACCGACGATACTTTGTATTTAGGGTTTCTCCTCTACCGCTCGGCGACCCTCGACGACCCTCATTCCCGATAAAATAAGAGGAAGAAGAAGAAAAAAAAGAGGAGAAGAAAGATTAGAGGAGAAGAACTCCTCTATTCTTTCTTCTCCTCTTTTTTTCTTCTTCCTCTTCTTTTTTTATCCTCTTCTTCCTCTCATGTTCGAGAGGATCGCCGAGGGGTCGGGAGGTTGCCTAGTGTCAAAGGATTC
>NC_053027.1:228640100-228691542 GCF_003073215.2 Triticum urartu | reverse complement strand
GGTGTGAAACTGATGTGCATTTGCCGGGAAGAGTGGAAGGAACTGTTGGCAAAGATACACAAAGGCTTGTGCGTCACCCATATTGGATCAAGGGCACTGGTTGGAAAAGCTTTCCAGCAAGGTTTTTATTGGCCAATGACCCTTGAAGATGCAATTGAGCTAGTCACAAGATGTGAAGCCTACCAGTTCCACTCCAAGAATATCCATCAGCCTGCTCAAGCTCTCGAGACGATCCCTTTGTCATGACCATTTTTGGTCTAGGGGCTCGACATCTTGGTCCCCTTCCCCCGTGCTACCGGGGCTTTGAATTCTTGTATGTTGCAATTGACAAGTTTACAAAGTGGCCAGAAGTGAAGCCGGTGACGAAGGTGACTGCACAGTCAGCTATCAAGTTATTAATAGGATTAAACTACTAGGGAAAAGTCTAGCAGTAGCGCGGGTGCCTGCGCTACTGATACGGCGCTACAGCTAACAGGTAGTAGTAGCGCCAGTGCCACCCGCGCTACTACTACGTCCGTTAGTAGTAGCGTGGATACCACCCGTGCTACTACTAACTAGTAGTAGCGTGGTTCTAGACCCTCCCTACTACTAACTAATTAGGAAATAAAAAATAAATTCCAGCCATGGCTGCTGCTAGGCGTCATCGTCCTCTTCATCCATGGTCGATGCTGATCCTGGAGGGGATGAAGTCATCCATGGAGATGGTGCTTCCCCATCCAACACTTCTCCACACATCTCCTTTGTTGCTGCTATAAACAGAGAGACAAGGATTAGAAGAGGAAGAGAGAGATAGAGAGGAGTAGGTGCAGCAACTCACCAATGGCCGCCGGAGTTGGAGCCAAAACCCTAGATGACGCTATGGGTTGCGCCCATCAGAGATCTGGCCATCGTCATGGGCGCCGCACTGGTGGATCTTCCTCTCCTTTCAGTAGCAGAGGACGAGGAGGAGGAGGAAGGAGGTGCAGCGGAGGAGGAGGAGGAGGGAGGAGAGCCTAGCGTGGAAGAGGAGGTCACCGGATTTGAGGGAGAGAGAGAGGACGAGGAGGAGAGGGACGGGGGAGAGGAGTGATTGGGACGAGGAGATGGAGATTTCAGGGCTGTTAAAATACCCAGTACTTAGTAGTAGCGCGGGTTTTACCCCTCGCTACTACTATGGCATGTCCGGGGGGGCACGGTAGAGACTGCTTAGCAGTAGTGAGGGATAAAAACCCACGCTACTACTTTCAACTTAGTAGTAACGCGGGTTTATAACCCTCGCTACTACTATGGCATGTCCCAGGGGCATGGTAGAGACCTCTTAGTAGTAGCGAGTGTCGGATTTCGGGTTCCGGAAAAACCCTTGAGGTTCGAACACTGGGGTGCGGATGAAGATCTCTCCCCCTTTAGCTTTCGCCCTCACCACAATCTCAAGTCTTAGCGCATCGAACTCGCAGAACAAAGGGACACAAGATTTAGACTGGTTCAGGCCACTCTTGTGGTGTACTACCTACTCTAGTGTGGTGTGGTGGATTGCCTCATGGGCTGAGGATCAATAGTAACAAGGGGAAGAACGGCCTCCTAAGGATGTTCTTGTGCTTCGAGAGCTTGTGTGCTGTCCGGTGGTCTGAATGATCCTCCCCCCTTTGCTAAGGTGGTGGCTAGTCCTATTTATAGAGGCCCTGGTCCTCTTCCCAAATATTGAGCGGGATGGGATACCACAACGGCCTGGTTTGAAGGGGGACAACTAGTACAAGTTATCCTAAAAAAAGTATTCTTCGCCTGCCAAAGGCTCAGGTGGTGACGCCGTCTTGGGCTCCATGGTGACCTCCGTCCTGCCATCCTGCTGGACTTGGTCTTGTTGCACTGATATGGAAACCTTTGCTTGATGCCTCAGGACTCCACGCCTGAGCTTACCTCTGTAGCACCAAAGAGGAAACGAGGATAGTGCGCGCTGGCGCCCGCCTGGTGCCTGCCTAGCCTTTGTCGTCATGGCTTATGTCACGGGGACCTCGCGAGGTCTCCCCTGCCTTAATCTCTCCGCCCCTCGTGAGCTAGCCTTGTGAGGCTGCCCCCGAGGAGGTCTTGCATCGTCCACCTCGCGAGGCTTGGCCCCTCGTGAGGGTCTTGGGTGCTTGCTGGTAAAGATGGGCTTCACAGGGCCGCTGGTGGAGCCATGCCGTGGGCCGCAGGAATGCAAGTCTAGGGACCCCCTTTCCTGGAACGCCGACAGTAGCCCCCGGGCCTAAGGCGCGCTCGGACTTGGCTTCGAGGTGAAGGCATGGGGAAAGTGCGGGGCGCCGCGGGCCCTAACAGGCCTGCGGCCTCGGTTGACGCGTGGCGGTTGATTCAGCATGGGCAACCCCGCTTCCCCACGTTGCCTTGGAAACTTCCCGACTTGACGAGTCCTTGCTGCATGCAGAAAAAAGGTCATCATTACCATAGATCATGGAGGCCGGCGGTTAGCCTCCTCTTCGCTATAAATGGGAAGGGCAAGGTGAGCCCCGTCACCCATCACTTCGTTCGCTCCTTCTGCTTCTTCTTCCTCGCTTCCTTGCTAGCAGCGACACTCATGGCGCAGGCGAAGAGGTTCTCGGCCGCGGAGAAGGGGAATGATTCAGCTCCTGCGGTTCATTGTCGGCGAACTGCCGTCAGCAGGTCCAGGCGGTCTTTGGCTATAGGTAGACGGTTGTTGTAGCAAGGCTTCGTGGGTCGTGGTGGAAGTCTCCGCGGTGGGAAACGCAGCCTTAGCCTGCGGCTGCCAGACATTCGCCTGTGCGCGCGGACTGGGCAGGCGGTGTGCCCTCCACTTCAAGTACGATGGCGATGCGACCAACTTCCTGAGGATATTTGGGGAAGATGGTCGCCGCGTCGGTTGCTGCCCCGAGGACAACGACGGCGACGAGGTGCTCGGCCTTGGTGATGGTCGTGACGAGGAGGAAGGTGGCTTCGTCCTCGGCGCTGGCCGCGGCTCGTCCTTCGGCGACAGCTCTAGCAGAGGCGACTATGACCAGCCGCCACGCTGCAGCGCCCGTTTAGAGGGAGGCAGCAGGTCATCTCGTCGCCGTGCTCTAGTGAAGCGCGAGGAGGGGTCTGGCTGAGCTCGGGGAAGCGCCATGGATCTGCCCTCGCCTACTGCTGTGGGGGCACGCGCCACTTTTGTGTTGCTCTTTCCTTCCCGCATTTAAGAAGAAACAAGTATGGGCCCTGCAGGGGCGTGTAACGAACCATAATTTCCGAGTTGCTATGTTATGTGTATCGTCCCTACGTCGTGTTGTGGTACCAACATTTTATGTGCGCGTGTAGAGATAGCTTAGCTTGATGTGCCTAAAGTAGTTTCCGCCTCGCAAGGCGCGCATTCCCCAGTGCCAGGCGAGGCCTCCTTTGCTCGGAAGGTGTCTGGGAACTACAAAAATTCGTTAGGAAACTCTTATTCTTCTGAATCCTGGTCGTAGGCGCCGCCGGCCATGACCAAGCACTTCGCATCGCGGTACCCGAGGGGCACTCGTTGAGAGAGGTGTGCCAGCTTGCGGGCTCGGGTGAGGGTGCCTTGCGAAGAACAGGAAAAACGCTCAAGAGGGCACCTCCACAAGGGCACCTGTCCAGCCCCCTCGCGAGGCATGCGAGGGTGAGCTCGGACCGAAACAATAATACAAGGAAGAACAAAGGGGAAGGCGATCAAACAAAGAGGACAACAAAGGCCAGAATGCAAACTTCCATTAAGAAAAAGTGGGAAGCCAACTACGGAAAGCAAATGAAAAGCCGCATCCGGCACCTAGTCTAGTCTTCTTGTCTTCTCACTAGCGCGGAGCTAAGTGCTGCCACTAAGACGTGGGAGGTAGCCCCCGAGTCCAAAGGGCGGCACTGCTGAGACTCCAGGGCATGTATAGCCCACTCATTATTACATGAGAGTGTCACGAGCGGAGATCTTCACAGTCACGGGGCCTTGCTTCAAAGGCGTCGGGCCTTGCTTCATGGGTAGAACCCCCGGAGGTGCTGGGTGTTCCAGGCGTTCTGGACGGGGATCCCGTCCTGTGTCTCTAGGCGCGCGGCGCCAGGCCTGGAGACACGGGCAATCCTAAACAGGCCCTCCCACCTGGGCAAGAGCTTGTGCAGCCCTTCCTTGGAGAGCACCCGCCTGAGGACGAGATCGCCCACCTCGAGCCTCCTGGAGCGGACACTGCGACCCTGGTACCGTCGCAGCGCCTGCTCGTACCTTGCCGCTCGGAGCGAGGATTCACAGCGGCGTTCCTCCCCCAGCACAAGGTCAATCCCCCGCATGGCGTCCTGCTATGTCTCATCGAACGTCAGGACCAGTGCGGAGCGATGCTTGACCTCGTGAGGGAGAACCGCTTCTGCTCCGTAGACGAGGAAGAACAGGATCTCGCGTGTTGGCTTGGTGGCGGTGGTGCGGATGGACTACAACACAGGCTGGAGCTCGTCGTGCCAGCCCTTGCCACATGCCTCAAGCTTGTTCTTGAAGGTCCTGGTCTTGAGGCCACTTAGGACCTCGGCGCTGGCATGTTCGGCTTGATCGTTGCTCCTGGGGTGTGCCGCTGAAGCGTAGCAGATCTGCATTCCAAGGTTAGCACAATATGCCTTGAAAAGATTGCTAGTGAACTGCGAGCCGTTGTCAGTAATGATGCGATTAGGGACCCCAAACCGGCTTCCGACACCCATGATGAACTTGACCGCAGATCCGGTCGGGATGGTGCGGACGGCTTCTACCTCCGCCCATTTGGTGAACTTGTCGATAGCGACGTAGAGGTAGCGGTAGCCCCAGGCGCTCGAGGGAATGGGCCTAAGATATCCAGCCCCAAGACTGTGAATGGCCACGAGAGCGGGATGGTTTGGAGGCCCTGAGCTGGGTGATGGATCTGCTTGCCGTGGAATTGGCAGGCCTCGCGGGACTTCACGAGCTCGGTTGCGTCGTTGAGAGCCGTAGGCCAGTAGAACCCGTTGCGGAACGCCTTGCCGACAAAGGTCCATGATGATGAGTGGTGCCCGCAGTCCCCGCCGTGTATGTCGGCCAACAGCTCATTCCTCTGCTCCCTGGAGATGCATCCTAAGGTAACATCATTTGGCCGCTTCCTGTATAACTCACCGTCCTAGATGCATTATGTCGTAGCCTATCGGCTACACGCTCCGCGTCCTCCTCCTTCTCCGACAGCATCCCTTGTGTCAGGTATTCCTTGAACTCCTTGGTCCAGTACCCCTCCCGAGGCTCGAGCACCCGGATTAGGCACGCTCTCGATGTCGGGCCGCAGGCAGGGGCTCATGAGGCAGGTGGTTGGGGGAGTTCCTCCCGAAGCGGTGCTGGCTCCAGGAGCGAAGGTGCTACCGACGGCTTGAAGAGCTGCTCCTCAAAGACGACAAGCTCTTGGGGTTGTCGCTTGGACACCCTCTTGGCGATGTCGTCGGCCTCCTTATTGGTGCCACGGGGTACGTGCTGCAGCTCTAGACCTAGGAAATGCTTTTCCATTTTGCGTACCTCCGCGAGGTATGGCTCCATGTGTCCGTCCTTCGGCTCGTATACCTTGTTGGAGAAGTTGACGAGGAGCTGCGAGTCTCCCTTGATAGTGAGGCGCTTCACCCCTAGGGCCACCACAGCCTTGAGGCCGGCGATGAGGCCTTCGTACTCTGCAATGTTGTTGGAGACCTTCTCGCCTTGCTAGAAGCAGAGCTGCACGGTGTAGAAAAGCTTGTCTTGAGTGGGCGAGATGGGCACTGCTCTAGCCCCCGTGCCCTGGCCTGCGAACGCGCCATCGAAATACATGACCCAGCCATCTGGTGCTTCACTTCCTGGTGAGAGAGCTTGGTCCTCGCTGGCTTCAAACCCCGGCGCGTCGGTCCATTCTGGCACGAAGTCGGTGAGCGCGGCCCCCTTGTTGACCCTAGTTGCGCTGAACTCTAGCTGGAATGCTTGCAGCTCGATGTTCCATTCAGCGACTCTTCCAGCAGCATTGGGGCTCCTGAGTAGCCTCTCTAGCAGGCAGGCCGAGACGACCTTGATTGGGTGACCTTGGAAGTAGTGTCATAGCTTGCGTGAGGCCACCAGATATGCGAGCAATAGCTTCTGAGGCATGGGGTACCATGCCCTTGCATCCCATAGTACCCTACTGACGAAATACACCGGGTGCTCAACGCACTACTAGGAAAAGGTCTACTAGTGGCGCACCTGTTTTGCCTACTAATGGCGCACTACGGGTGCGCCACTAGCACCACGCCATTAGAATTTTTTACTAATGGCGCACCACAGGTGCGCCATTAGTATCCCACAATTGCGCCATTAGTATCTGGTATACTAATGGCGCACCTCATGGAAGTGCGCCATTAGTAACAATTTTTTTAATTTTTTTTCGTTTTTTCTTAATCTCAGTTCACTATTTCACATATGAGATATCCAACACATATATATACAACAAGCATCCATATAACAATCATATCCAACACACAAGTTTCATCATATATACATACATAGCCAACACATAGTTCCATCGTTACATATTGCAAAAGTTTCACATTGTTCATCCAACACCGTTATCAATCAATTCACAAAATTTCACATTGATACAAAATAAAAACACAAATGGAAAAGAAGCACTCCATCCATGCAAGCTTCCGTGAATTAAATCAAATCTGCAAAATGATAAACAAGAAGTTAGAAGAAGAAGAAGAAGAAGAAGAAGAGAAGAACAAGAATAAGACTAGAAGAATACTAGAAGAAGAAGAACACTAGAAGAAGAATAAGAAGACGACTATAAGCTTATTATGTAAACTTGATCATTTTGTGATAACATAAGTAATTTGGGAGCTAACCTATAGGAAACTAAGCATATAAGCTCTCTAAGTTAGCATATTAGAGCCAACTTAGGTAAAATGAAGCTAACCTATGTCATTTTGGCAAAGAATAAGAATAAGAAGAATAAGAAGAAGACTATAAGCTTATTATGTAAACTTGATCATTTTGTGCTAACATAAGTAATTTTGGAGCTAACCTATAGGAAACTAAGCATATAAGCTCTAAGTTAGCATATTAAAGCCAACTTAGGTAAAATGAAGCTAAACTATGTCATTTTGGAAAAGAAGAAGAATAAGAAGAAGACTATAAGCTTATTATGTAAACTTGATCATTTTGTGCTAACATAAGTTATTTTGGAGCTAACCTATAGGAAACTAAGCATATAAGCTCTAAGTTAGCATATTAGAGCCAACTTAGGTAAAATGAAGCTAACATATGTCATTGGAAAAGAAGAAGAATAAGAAGAAGACTATAAGCTTATTATGTAAACTTGAACATTTTGTGCTAACATAAGTAATTTTGGAGCTAACCTATAGGAAACTAAGCATATTAGAGATAACATAGGTAACTAAGTATATATATATATATCATTTTGGAGATCTGACATACCTGACATAGTTCAGTTCTCATTGTTCTTCTCCTTCTCCTTCCTCAGCCTGATGCACCAAGAGCGGCGAGGCGGTGGAGGCAACTGTGGGATGTAGTCTTCTACCAAAATTGGTGTGGTCATGTCGCCCAGCTGTGGGATCGCCGACGCCACCACCGGTGCGTGGTCATCGTGAGGCACCACCACCACCGCGAGGCCACCTTCAGGCAAGACGGGCACGACCATCGCTAGGTCATCCTCAGCCACCACCATCTCTTGCCCATGGTCAGCCACCACCATCCCTTGCCCATGGTCAGCCACCACCATCTCTTGCCCATGGTCAGCCACCACCATCTCTTGCCCTTGGTCAGCCACCACCAGCGCTAGGTCATCCTCAGCCTGATGCCCATTGTCATCCTACAGCTCCTCATCCCCACTCTACTCCTCTTCTCCCCCACTCCAGTCCGGATCATCCTTCTTGTTGTCTTTGCTGCTACTAGAATCGCTGCTGCTTTCGCTAAAGCCAGAATCGTTGTTGCTTTTGCTACAGCCATAATCGCTGCTGCTTTGGCTGTAGCCAGTGTCGCTGCTGCTGCTCCCATTGCCTATCCAAATGCAACAATGACCATTAACAATCGATGTGAGACAAAGCCAAATGCAGAGGAATAATAAGAGGCAGAATGCACTGGCATCTTCGTCGTCAACGTAGCGCATGCGACACATAGTCGCGTTGAAAATCTTCGCGATGTGCATTGTGGCGTCATCGTCGTACCTGAAGGGAAGGAAGTACCCGGTCCATAGGTCGTAGGCACTGTAGAACTTCTCCCAGCCACGGCACAGGTACTTGTGGCCCTCCTCGATCATCAACTCCACGTCCCACAGCCTGTGAACCCCGCTGCCGGCCTGTCGGAGCTTCACATTATCTGGCGGATCTTCACCCAGCATGTTCATAAAAGTGTCAGGTAGCCTCTGCAATTTGGGACAAGGAGTGATGTAGCAAACAACAGAGTTATCATAATGAGATGGGTGAAGGGGAGATCTCTCATTTTATATACCTGCCTCGTGGCTGATACTGAAGTCCCAAGTATGATACTGAAGAACTCGAAAGCATCCAACTCGTACTCCGGTGAGGCAGAGCGGCGGTGGCTGCTTCCCCCCATCTCTGATAAGCAGCAAAAGAGACCAATTAGTACCCTTACAACATTATCATACAACATTATAGCAGCATAAATTTTGAGCAGAAGATAATGAACTACACCAATGCACTTTCGAAGTTCCCGCTTCCCACCCATGATGTTGTTAAGCGAGGACTAGTGCCAAATGCATTTTCGGTACGAAAATACATCACATGCCACTATGTTATTTAATATCATTCTTCTCGAAGACTAATGATTGTTACATCCTACTAAAATGATGTTTTGTCCTCAGATGTCTCGTTGCTTACGATGAAGCAGCAAATAAACAGTTGAAAAAAGCTCTCGTCCTCGAAGATGCATTCTTGGTTATATTACCGTTCTGAGTTATGTAGTTCTATTATTTTATTTGAAGACATGAAGGGTTACTTATTTGAAGATGCTACTCCTAAGAAAGGTCAACATTTCGATCATCAGCCTCTACAATTAAACAATGATGCATTCTTCCTTTTCCTTTCCATCTTCTTCTTCTCCACCTCTCTTCTTTTCTTGTTCTCCTTTTTCTTTCTTCTCCTTCCTCCTCCTCCTCTTCTCCTTCTTCCTTTCTTGTTCTGTTTTTCAACTTTCTTCTTATTCTTCTTCCTTTTTTTCCTTTTTCCTCTTCTTCTACTTCTTCTTCTTTTTTTCAACTTTCTTCTTCTTCTAATTATCTAAACCTAAATCTAGCACTAACCTAAACCAACCACTAACCTAAACCTATCAATAACCTAATTAAACCTAAACAGCAAAGAAAACAGTAGAAAAAAACAAAAAAATGCTCACCTTGGCTCCGGGGGCAGGGGGTGGTGGTGGACGGCCGCGGTTAGGGCAGCGGCGGCGGGCCTGGCTCCGAGGGGGGCGAGGCGGACGCAGGGGGCCCGCGGCGAGCCTGACTCCGGGGGCGGCGCGGGCGCAGGGGCGGCGGCGAGCCTGGCTCCGGGGGCGGCGCGGGCGCAGGGGCGGCGGCGAGCCTGGCTCCGGGGGCAGCGCGGGCGCAGGGGCCGACGGGCAGGTGGTAGTGGCGGCGGGGCACCAGGGGGGTGCCGTTCGGGTGATGGGTCGGTGGCAGGTGGTGGGGGCAACGGGGCGAGGGGAGGTGGGGCAAGGGGGCGGCGAGGGGAGGGGGGGCGACGGGGCGAGGGGAGGTGGGGCTCGACATTACTAACATTCTTTTTTCAAAACTACTAATGGCGCACGGTGGGTGTGGTGCGCCATTACTATGTCAACTAGTAATGGCGCACTATACCACCATGCGCCATTAGTAACAAATTTTTTTTATTTTTTTTCAAAACTACTAATGGCGCACCGCACACCAGGTGCGCCATTAGTAATATATTACTAATGGCGCACCAACACATGGTGCGCCATTAGTATATAGTAATGGCGCACCACATGTCTGGTGCGCCATTAGTGGCCATATCATCTATAGCCCTTTTCCTAGTAGTGACGAGGGCAGGAACATTGACGGAGCTTGTGCTTGATGGCAGTTGGGGCGCCTCCTGAGATGATGGGACATCAAGAGCCCGATCGCCTACAGGGGGCCCTGCCGGCCCGCGAACGCCGTCCGGCTAGGCCTGGTCACCCGTTTGCCTTGCGTCAGCCCTTGTAGTGCCCTCCTGGTCCTACATCACCTCGGCCGGTGACGCGACGTGGCGCGGTAGCCCCCTGGCCTGAAGCTCCTCCCGGACCGCCACCAGAGCTGCGCTGGTGGAGTAGGGAGTGGCGGCAAGGTAAAGCATCAGGGGCTCATGAGGGCAAGGAGCCACCATCACCGGGGGGCTGGCCAGGTATCTTTTGAGGTCTTGAAACGCTTGGTTGGCTTCCAGGGTCCACTCGAATGGGCCCTTCTTCTTCATCATCTTGAAGAATGGTAGGGCGCGTTCTCCCAGCTTGGAGATGAAGCGCCCCAGCGAGGTCACGCAGCCTGCAAGCTTCTGCATCTTCTTAAGAGTTTGCAATGGGCTCATGTCTTCTATCACCTTGACCTTCTCTTGGTTGGCCTCTATCCCCCTGTGGGACACGAGGAAGCCCTGCAGCTTGCTGAAAGGGACACAAAACACACATTTCTCTGGGTTGAACCGCAAGTCCACCTAGCGCAGGCTCGCAAAGGACTCCTCCAGGTCCTGAATCAAAGTTCTTGCCTCCCGAGACTTCACCACAATGTCGTCGACATAGGCCTTAGCATTTCTCCCGAGATTCCGTCCCAAGGCAATGTGCATCAGCCGCTGGAAGGTTGCTCCTGCGTTGCGTAGTCCAATTGGCATGCAAGTGTAGCAGTATACCCCACATGGGGTGAGGAAGGCCGTCTTCTACACATCCTCCACCACCATCTTGATCTAGTGATAACCCGAGAATGCATCCAGGAAGCACAGCAGGTCACATTCGGCGGTGGAGTCGACAATCTGATCGATGCGCGGGAGCGGGAACGGGTCTTGGGGACAAGCCTTGTTGAGGTTGGTGAAGTCAACACACATGCGCTCCTTCCCGCCTTTCTTCGGTATGATGACAGGGTTCGCTAGCCACTCGGGGTAACAAACCTTGCGAATGACACTCGCTGCCTCCAGCTTGTTGGTTTCCTGGACAATGAATGATTGCTTCTCCGTGGATTGTCCCTGCGCTTTCTACTTCACGGGGCGCACATTGTGGCACACCCTTAAGTGATGCTCGATCACCCCTCTTGGGATCCCCACTAGCTACTTGGCTTCCCAGGCGAACACATCCTTGTTCGTGCGCAAGAACTTCACCAGTGCCTCCTCTTGATTTGGGTCGAGCTCGGCACCTATGATGAAGGTGGCTCCCGAGGACCCATCCTGCTCGACCGACACCTTGTTGGTTTCGGCCCGATCTTGAGCGAACAACTGCTTCTTCTTTGCTGGCGCGGCCTCCTTAGCCCCTGGGACGGCCTCGTTAGTCGGTCGTGCCGCTGCGGTGGTTTTGAGGGTGCACCTGAGCGCCGCTAGGGCCTCCTTGTTATCCACAACCACGGTGAGGACGTCTTTGCTCCCAGGCATATCCAAGAGGTTGTATGCAGGATGGGTCACAGCCATGAACTGGGCCAGAGCTGGGAATCCGACGATGGCGTTGTACGGGAGGCTGATGCGGGCGATGTCAAATTCGATCAGCTCTGTGCGGTAGTTGTCGCGGGTCCGAAGGTCACCGGGAGGAGGATCTACCCCAAGGGGCTAGCGGAGCCACCGCCGACCCCAGAGAAGGGCTTGCTGGGTCGGAGCCGTTCAAGCGGTACATGGAGAAGGCTGAAAGCCTGCACAGAGAGCACGTTGAGACCGGCGCCGCCGTCGATGAAGGTCTTGGTGACGGCTATGCTACAGATGGTGGGCGTGCACAGCATTTGGAGTACGCCTGAGCCAATGGTGGTGGCGGGGTGATCCCCCGCGTCGAAGGTTAGGTCGGCCTTGGGCGCCGCCCAACCTGGGGGAGCTCCTTGGCGCGCGGAGGTGGTGCCAATCTGGCGAAAGAACGGCTTGGTGTGACGGTCCGAGAGTAGTTGTTGCGAGCCGCCGAGGAGGGCCGCGACGGCGTGTGGCGCCGGTGCCGCGAAGCGCGTGACGAAGAGACCGCGCAATCCCTCCCAGGAGGTCATCGAAGATCCCGGCATGCTGAGCAGCCAGGCGCGTGGCGCGCCGTGCAGGGCAAGGAGTAACTAGGTGGCCATGACCTGGTCATCGCCTCCGGCTTCGAGGACAACGTCCTCATACGCCTGCAAGAAGGCCGCCGGATCTGCCGCGCCATCATAGCAGGGTAGCATCTCTGGCTTGAGCTTGCATGGCGACCGCACCTGTCGCAAGGTGAGGGTGAAGTTCCGGACGCCCGCGGTGCATCTGCAGGCGCATGCCGGCCTAGTCGGAGGGGTGGCGTACGCCATGAAGCTAGACGAAGCAAGCGGAGAGGTGGAGCTTCGGCGCACCCCGTACCTGGCGCGCCAAATGTCATATTTCGGGTTCTGGCAAAACCGTTGAGGTTCGAACACTGTGGTGCGCACGAAGATCTCTCCCCCTCTAGCTCTCACCCTCACCAATCTCAAGTCTTAGCGCGTCGAACTCGCATTACAAAGGGACACAAGATTTATACTGGTTTGGGCCACCGTTGCGGTGTAATACCCTACTCCAGTGTGGTGTGGTGGCTTGCCTCGTGGGCTGGGGATGAATAGTTACAAGGGGAAGAACCGCCTCCTGCAGAGAGGTGTTCTTCTGCTTGGCAATCTTGTGTGGTGTCTGGTGGTCTGAATGATCCTCCCCCCTTTGCTAAGGTGGTGGCTAGTCCTATTTATAGAGGCCCTGGTCCTCTTCCCAAATATTGAGCGGGAAGGGATCCCACAACGGCCAGGTTTGAAGGGGGACAACTATTACAAGTTATCCTGATAAAAGTAATCTTCGCCTGCCAAAGGCTCTGGTGGTGACGCTGTCTTAGGCTCCACGGTGACCTCTGTCCTGCCGTCCTGCTGGTATAGGTCTTGTTGCATCGATATGGAAACCTTTGCTTGATGCCACAGGACTCCACGCCTGAGCTTGCCTCTTTAGCACCAAAGAAGAAACAAGGACACTTCGCGCCGGTGCCTGCCTGGCGCCCGCCTGGCCTTGGTCGTCATGGCTTACGTCACGGGAACCACGCGAGCCTTCTTGGGGAGGCTGTCCCCGAGGAGGTCTTGCATCGTCCATCTGACGAGGGCCTTGGGTGGTTCCTGGTGAAGATGGCCCTCACAGGGCCGCTGGTGGAGCCATGTCATGGGCCGCAGGCAGGCAAGTCTGGGGATTCCCATTCCCAGAACACCGACAGCGAGGGTTAAAAACCCGCACTACTACTATCAACTTAGTAGTAGCGAGGGGTAAAAACCCGCGCTACTAGTAAGTAGCAGTAGCGAGGGGTATAAACCCGCACTACTAGTAAGCATCTATGTATAAGCTTTTCCCTAGTAGTTTTGGTGTGCCATTTCGGAGTACCCGCCAGAGTTATCTCTGACAATGGAACCCAATTCACAAGCTGCACCTTAATGCAATACGTTCGCGCCCTCGGAAGCAAGGTCTCATTCACCTCTGTTTCCCATCCCAGAAGCAACGGACAAGCTGAAAGGGCGAACGCTGAAGTGCTATGAGGACTGAAGACAACTACATTTGATAGGCTGCAATAGTGTGGCAGGCGATGGATCGACAAGATGCTGGTGCTTCTTTGGTCCCTCCGTAGGACACCAAATTGAGCTACCGGACAGACTCCCTTCTCCGTAGTCTATGGGGAGAAGCAGTGATCCCCACAGAACTAATATACGGGCCACCTCGAGTACCTTCCTATAATGAAGTAGTGCAAGAACAACACTGGTGTGACGACAATGTGCTACTTGAGGAGAACTGTCTCCGGGCTGCTACGCGTGCTGCATGCTACCAGCAAGCCCCACATCGCTATCACTGCCGCAAGGTTCATGCCCAAAGCCTTGAGGAAGGCGACCTTGTCCTTAGGTGCATTTAGTCTTCCAAGGGTACAAACAATTTGACGCTGAAGTGGGAATGCCCTTACCAGGTAGTACGAGTCACCAGACCTGGCGCGTTCCGTATGGAGACCGGAGATGGCATTTAGTTGCAAAACTCATGGAACATTGAGCATCTCCGTAAGTTCTACCCGCAAGGTGCAGCTATCGGGCATGCCCGGCAGCCACCTTTTTGTACAAGCCTTGCTGCAGTTGCATGTAACCCTTTGTACTAAGCCAGGCGTAGACCCTGAGCAACAGAAAAATAAACGAAGTGCTTGGGGCCCCAAAAACTTGCATGCATGCATAAGCATATCATGAGCATAGCATGATCATGTGGATAAGATCATATGTAGCTTTGTTTTCATCAACACTAAGCTGCAGGGTTCTTGCCGCGGACTTGGTCCCGAAGAGAAGAAATGGAGACAAGCCTACATAGCAGTCCCCGGAAAGCCAAACAGATAACTTCCTTCTCATCCATACGTGTTCTGTAAAGTGCAAACTCATGCATATGAAAACCTCGTCGCCTTCGAAGCATAGGTGCTCCCATCCTATGTCCCGAACATTTCATCGGTCAAGGCGATTGTAGTGGCCTTTGACGGAGGAGGTTCAACGAGGAGCTGGTCCCTTTCCATAATTTTGTGCTCGGCAGGCCAAGCCCCACGGCAACAAACAAATGGCACTGGTAGGATAGCTTGCTGGAGGAAACTTGTTTTGCTTAAGCGTATAGAGGCATCTCACCTCTGCATGGGCATGATACATGCACAAGTACCTGGCAAGGCTTGTATATTTATTAATATGCAGATAAGCAAGTATAGATCTTACAAAACACAAACGTGGATAAAGAAGATTACATAATTTAGACTAAAGTTTGGCAAATTTGTACACATTTTAAACTGAAAAAAGGCAAGTACCCTATAATCCCTTTCTTGTCCCACTCCTCCTAGGAACTACGGTGGGAGGTGAAGAGGGCAAAAGGAGAGCCTAGGCAGAAGCCCAACCTGACCCCGTCAGGACCCAGGGCAAGGAGCCTGACAAGATCCGTAGGGTGCAGATGAAGGTGATGGTGAAGAGAGCAGCGGAGACGGCCCCCTGGTCACCGCCACCTGGGTCAGCAGGACGCGGTAGGGAGAACGAAGTTGGAGCCCATGAGGAAGCATGTCGGGATCCAACTGGAAGGCTGCTGGAGGAGCCGGAGACACCATTGCTGGTGTCAAAACCGGCGATCTCGGGTTGGGGTTCCGAAACTGTGTGTCTGAGGATTCAAGGTAACAGGAGGCAGGGGACACGATGTTTACCCAGGTTCGGGCCCTATTGATGGAGGTAATACCCTACTTCCTGCTTGATTGACTTTGATGATAATATGGGTTACAAGAGTTGATCTACCTCGAGATCTTAATGGCTAAACCCTAGATGTCTAGCCTGTATGAATTCTGATTGCCTCTACGGACTAAACTGTCCGGTTTATATAAACACCGGAGGAACCTAGGGTTATACAGAGTCGGTTTACAGAGAAAGGAATCTTCACATCCGAATTCCAAGCTTGCCATCCACGCAAAGCAGAGTCCCATCTGGACACGGAGGAATGCCTTCTATCTTATATCTTCACGGCCCATTAGTCTGGCCCATGCCACATAGCCCGACCATCCGAGGACCCCTTAATCCAGGACTCCCTCAGTAGCCCTCGAACATGCCTTCAATGACGATCTAGTATCCAGTTTTCGTATCTTTGGCTTTGTAAGTCGGGTTCTCCATTATAATTCGGACTGACGATAGTTCGGCTCCATATTAAATATCATGTCTTTTGCCGCCGCCGCTCCGGCTTCCACATGTCAGACGAATGCAAACGGTTCAGGTTTTTTTTTACAAATAACCCCTCGTCCATGCAAGGATGGAGTTTATTTAAGGGGATTGGATATCAGATGCCATTCCACACCACGCAGAAATCCTTAGAACTCGCCACAGGAAATCATCCAAACATGGACAGCACTCCTAGCTCCTCGTCACGCCCCTACGACCTTCAAATAGGCGACTGGGAAAGCTGCCCTGTGTTACATGCCCATCTGAATGAACTTTAGAGGCAGGGTTATCTCCCTCCCGCGGATCTAGTCTCCGTTCCCGCAGAGTTAACTTCCCTTAATGGCGAAGCCCTGGCAGAAAATTCCCCCCAGTCCTTCTAAAGAGGAGAGGGTGTGCTTCGTTTCTTTACTTCTGAGAGGCATAGGATTCCCTATCCGCCCTTTCCTCAGAGGTCTCCTGGAGTATTATGGCCTCCAACTGCACAATCTAACGCCAGGCTCCATCCTGCATATCGCGGGGTTCGTTGCTCTCTGTGAGTTGTTCCTGGGCTGCGAGGCCCATTACGAAATATGGCGGAAATTCTACTACCTCGTCCCCGGCTCCCAAAAGGGATCTATATTCGAGGTGGGCAGCGCCGAAGTATGGCGCATAGCCGGGACACGATACCCATCTGGCACTCCGAAGAAGGCATCCGAAGAGTGGCCTTCGAAATGGTTTTATATCAAAGACGTCGTTCTTCCGGACCCAATCTGGCACGTCCTTCCCAAATTCTCTAGCACTCCTTTAAAGAAGCGCACTAGCTGGCGTCCACGGACCCTCGAGGAAAGGGACAGTGCGAAGGTCGAGAGGTTGGCAAGCAAAATCAGAATACTTGCCAACTCAGAGCTATCAGTAATTGAGGTAATGGCAATTTAAATAATGCGTTGTGTTCAGCCACTCCAATCTAGGGGGCTTCCCATGTGGCATTACAACGGGGAGGTTGATTTATCCTGTTGTATATGCCATGGTCCGGACAACTTTGCTACCCTGGCCACCATCCTAGCTGATCTTTTCAAAGGGGAGAAGGAAGACTTCACTCGATTGAGGTGTCGGGAAGGCTTTTCCATGTACAATCCCATACATTGGGTAAGTTTCAACGATTGGCTTTACTTTATCCTTTTCCAGAGTTATGCTAGTAGAATCTATTTCGGCTGCTTTTGACAGGAATGGAGAAAGATTGTCGAGGGGATTTACAGCCCCTCTCCCCAGCTGGAGGACCATATCCCGGATATAGATCCCGGATATGATGAAGATTCGGACATATTTATAGAGCTTAAGGAGGGAGTTTTTTATCAGGCGAGCTATGACGGCACGGAAGTAGCCATCATAGCCGATTACCCCGGCCTTCTCCCCTCCTCCCATGTAAGTACTCAGGAGACGTCTTCTCCAAAAGAGTTTTCTCATTGCGCCTCACCCACTGCACTATCTCTTGCTCCAAAGGGGCGGCGCTCGTCCCGCCGAGCTGCATCAACGGTGTCTTCCAAGAAGGTGACACCTGCACAGTGCGAGTCTTTGAAAAGAAAGGCAAACGGTGACAATATCGGGCCCCCGCCTTCACCAAAGAGGTATGGTTTTTGACATGCACTTGGTGGGTAGGCCGAGTTGTAACATTCTCCACTGGACCATTCTTCAGGAAGAGCATACGCCGGACTATTTCAGGGACCTCGCCGGTCGTGCCTCGACCAATCTGGCCCCGGACCCTGCCACATGGACTAGGGTTGATACGGGAAAAAAGTTGGACTGTCATTTCCAAGAGGATTTAGATGATGTATCGGTCACTAATTCTGAAATGGCAAGTGCAATGAATCATCGTTGGCGGAAGGAGTCCATGCGCGATCCTAGTTTTACGGCATAAGTACTCCATGCCCTCAACTCTACGGATGCGTATATCCGAGCTGCTCGGGACAGGCTTGTTGGAGCCACACACTAGCTTTCAAAGGATATGAGAGTAAGAGCTTTTCATAGATTCAATACTGATGGGCCAGTAACCCCCGAGACTTGAAGCAATTCGGCCCAACTGATTTAAGGATCGTTGTATTATCAGGTACTTATGGAGAAAAACGACAAGCTATCCAAGGAGCTTGAAAAGTGTTGTTCCCAGCTAATTGCTATCATCGTCTAACTAGAGGAGTCCAAGAAGGCACCAAATGGTAAGGTCAATTACTATCCAGAAAATACGATTATGCGCTAGCAATGTTTGTGACATATGCACTATTTTTTAGTGGCGGCAGGATCACCAAATCAGCTAGAGGATAGACTGAAGGCCGCGCAGGCAGATAAACGGCATGCCGAAAGGCAAGAAGTCGCTGGTCGATGTATACTGACACGGACCAGGGATGAGAAGAACAAGCTACAGGATGCCAACATCAAGCAGACCGAGGAACTGAAGGACGTAAGAGCCCAACTGTCAGATGCCTTGAAAGCGAACTGAAAGTTGAAAGGCGACATATTTAGTATGTCCCTGATGCTAACTTTCATAAGATTGCCCGATGGAATTTTTTTATGAGATTTGTTCCTGTAGGTTTGTTAACTGGGAAGCCCGAAGGAGAAGTGTCTGGATTTCAAGGTGACTTGCTGCAAGAGCTATCCAAACTGCATGAGCGAGCTCGGAAAGCAATGAGGAATATGGCCAAGGCTTTATGGCCATCCGATTGTCCTCCTGGGCTGATGGGTGAGCTCGCGGAGCTATTCAAAGGAGCTCGTCTTCGATTTGAGTTGTGGAAGGCATCGGCATGTCGAGAAGCTACACGAGAGGCCTGGGCCGTGGTGAAAACATGATAAACCGGACTTGATCCGAATCATATGGCCCGGGTCGGGCCCCGGGGACCAGTCAGACAAGAAATTCCAGTTAGCTTGGTCTATGATCAAGTAAAGATAGCTGGCAAATTTTCACAGCAGGACTGTAAACTAGACAGCCTGATAAATGGCATAGATAAGGAATAGGCATGTGATTTTATGTGACAATGCACTCTATCAACAAACTATTCTCTGGCCCAAACATAAAAGATTGTCATAACAGACTTTCCGCTTTAGCCTCCAAAACCCAAGGGTGGAGTGTTTCCGAATACTATATCGGTAGAAAACACCAAGTACGTTTGGAAACCAGGAGATCCAGTCATAATGCTTGAACAGACAATCTATATTCGGGGAGTGTTATATTACTTTTAAATTTAAGAAACATCTTCCAGGAAGAATAGTTTCGTTAAGGGTTCCTCTACTTGGGTCACATGCATGTAGGCATGACTAGGCTGTGAAGTGAAAGAATCACAAGCGTCTTTGTATTTTTTTGTTAGTTTATAGTGCTATGAAGGCAGTTCATCATTTGTCTGCCGACCAGTTATTCCCTTAAGAACGCTAGCTTTCGGTTTCACCCCTTTGAGGTAAATATCTGGATGACCCGGTTGTAACAATCGCAGAGATGCTCCCTTTATGCCCTAGCCGAACAATCGGGAACGTAGGGCATAAGCACAGGAGCTAGGCAACCCAGCTTGGCAAAAACTTAAGTCATAGAGGTGCATATAATGGCAAAGACAAAATGTATATGAGTAAGCAATACACATATATATGGTGAGCCTTATGCTCGAGATAATAAAGAGCTTCTATTTGAAGGAAGCCCCAGTTATAGTGGGGTGCGTACATTTAAAGATGTATTCCCACAAGTGTCCGGCTTACCCGAACACACGCTAGAAATCGTAAAATAAACGAAAAGAAGAGAGGGAAAAAGAGAAAAAGGTAATGAAAAATGTGTCCGGACATAGGCGTAGAATCATCAGAGTCTGGCACCGTTCCATGGGTTCAGCTCTAGGCGATTGTCCAATGCATTATGAAGGCGACAGGCTCCTCAAGTGAGAACTTCATCTATAGTGAAAGGACCCTCCCATTTGGGCTTGATCTTCTCCTTTTTATTCTCTAGTAGGCATACAACAATTTTACCGACATTATAAGTCTTGGCCCACACTTCTCTGCTTTGGTATCTTCGAGCTTGTTGTTGGTAGAATGCGGAACGAGCTTTTGCGACATCGTGCTCCTCCTCCTAGCCATCTAAGTCATCTTGCCGATTGAGCTCGGCCTCTCTCTCTTCGTACATGCTCAAGGTGAGTCATGAATAATATTGCAGGGCAAGACGACCTCTGCGCCATACACCATGAAGAACGGTGTGTATCCGGTCATGCGATTGTGTGACATGTCCGCAACCCCTAGAGTACAGAGTCGAGCTCCTCAACCCAGTGTTTATCTTACTCCTTTAATGATCACACTATTCTGGGTTTAATGCCGCTCATTATCAGGCCATTGCCCCGCTCGACTTGACCATTTGTTTGAGGGTGATATACGGAGGCATAATCGAGTTTAATGCCCATATGAGCAAACCAAGTTTTTACCACGGCGGCTGTGAAGTTAGAGCCGTTGTAGGTGAATATGTTGTGTGGCACACCATAACGGAGTACCACACCGGATATGAAATCTATCACTGGTCCGGCTTCAGCCGTTTTGACTGGTTTGGCCTCTATCTACTTAGTGAATTTATCTACCATGAGCAGCAGGTACTTTTTCTTGTGGCTTCCCCCTTTAAGTGGTCCGACCATGTCAAGTCCCCAGACCGCAAAAGGCCAAGTAATGGGGATTATTCGTAGGGTGGTATGTGGCATATGGCTTTGATTGGTGAAAAGCTGGCATCCTACACAATGTTGAACGAGGTCTTGTGCATCTGCTCGGGCCGTAGGCCAGAGAAACCTAGTACGGAAGGCCGTACTTTCAAGGGCCCGAGCTGCAGCGTGATGGCCGCCAAGACCAGCATGGATTTCGGCCAAGAGCTGCCGCCCCTCTTCTTCCGAGATACATCTTTGAAGGATTCTGATAGTACTTTTCTTGTAGAGCTCTACTTCATGAACCTTGTAGGCTTTCGAGCATCAAACGATGCAACGAGCCTCATTCTGGTCCACAAGGAGCTCCCGCCTATTAAGGTAGGCCAGGAAGGGTTCGGTCCAAGGGGCGATTACTACCATGATTACATGGGCTGAAGGTGCTGGTTCTGTGCCCGTGCCCCCGATGATATCTGAATTGTGTTCGGTATCTGGGGGCATGATCGGCGCCGCACTGGTGGTTCCGCTCTCGTCCTGCCATACTACGGATGGTTTGAAGAGCCGCTCCACAAAGGTGTTAGGCGGAACGGGGTCGCGTTTAGCGCCCATTCGAGGAAGGATGTCCGCTGCTTGGTTACTGTCTCGGGTCATGTGGTGAAACTCAAGCCCCTCCAACTGAGCTGATATTTTGAGCACGACATTGTTGTAAGCTGCCATCTTTGGATATTTTGTGTCGAATTCCCCGTTTATTTGGGATATTGCGAGATTTGAATCCCCTCGCACCTCGAGGCGTTTTATTCCCATAGAAATAGCCATCCGGAGACCATGCAGTAGGGCCTCATATTCGACTGCGTTATTGGAGTCCGTATACATGATTTGCAATACATACACTTGTAGAAAAGAGGTCTTTGGTTCAGGCCGGGTCAGCCCATTAGTCCAGGTTCAGTCCAGAACCGGGACCAATGGGGGCATTGGTCCCGCTTCGTGAGGCCAGGTGCCTGCCAGGCCTCGTGGGGGCATTGGTCCCGGTTCGTCTGGCCCCTTTGGTCCCGGTTGGTGCGACGAACCGGGACCAATGGGCCTCGCTCCTGGCCCACCGCCATTTGTCCCGGTTGGTGGCTTGAACCGGGACCACAGGCTTCCCTTTGGTACCGGTTCATGCCACGAACCGGGACCAATGAGGTGCCTATATATACCCCTCGCCCGCGAGCAGAGCAACCTAGTGCTTTGTTTTTCTCTGGCCGGCGAGCGGAGGGCTTTGTGGTGCTCTAGCTCACCTCTTATGCACATGAGGTGTTCGATGAAATGACCGAGCCACACTAGTTAAGCTTTCTCCTCTCGAAGCTCGACCTCAAAGCTCCATTTTCCTCAAGATGTGTCTAGGTTTAGCGGCCCGTCACATCCTATTCCCATCTTCACCGCTGTCGATCGCCCGCACCGATCTCGTCGCCGGCACCACCGGGGTGAGCCTCTGGTTCTTACCTTCTTTCTGAAAGAAAAAAATTCTTACTTTAGATAGATACTTGTCTATTTTTCTTACTTTTATTATTGCTTGTTATTATATAGTGCGATGGTTTTTGTATCCGCCCCCGTCGGCCCTCGTCCCGGCTATGATTCGGATGTGGTATATATATATTATATTTTTATAACTATTTGGTTCATTTATTGTTTATGACAATTATGCCGACCAACGTGACATACATTTTAATTATCTAGGAGGTAGTTGAACCGGAAATTCCAACCGACCCTATTGTCGAGAGGTTAAATTTAGTTGAAGAAGAAAACAATTACTTGAAGGAAAAAATAAAAAAATTGAGGAGGAGAAGATGATATTGGAGTTGCATGTTGTGGATGTCGTCGATGATCACAAGATCAAGATGGATGCAATGCGGTTGAAGATGAGAAAGATTAGAAAATATGCCATTCATACCGAGGCTTGGTATCATTATGCCGTTGTATCAATTGTTACCTTGGTTGCGATTATGATCGCATTTGTTTTCGCATTGAAATGTTTTACATAGTTTCAATGTATGGTGTAATTAATTAGATGCTCTGGAGAGCTATATGTTGTTAGATGAGAACTATGTATGTACTTTTGTTTTAATGTGATGATGAATGCATGCAGATGAACCAGCAATGGATGTACGGTGACAGACACACCTCCGAGTACGTTAAGAGCGTGCATGATTTTCTCGAAGTGGTTGAGGCAAACAAGCATAATGGTTTTATGTGTTGTCCATGCCCTAAATCTGGGAATACGAAGTCTTACTCTGACCAGAAAATCCTTCACACCCACCTGCTTTACAATGGTTTCATGCCACACTATAATCTTTGGACGAGGCACGGAGAAATAGGGGTTACGATGGAAGACGACGAAGAAGAAGAGGACGATAACAACTATGTGCCCCCTGAATACGGTGATGCTACAACGGGGGAAGCTGCTGAAGATCAAGAGGAACCAGATGATGTGCCCAATGATGCTGCAAAGAGGGAAGCTGCTGAAGATCATAAGGAACCAGACGATGTGCCCGATGATGATGATCTCCGTCGGGTCATTGTCGATGCAAGGACACAATGCGAAAGTCAAAAGGAGAAGCTGAAGTTCAATCGCATGTTAGAGGATCACAAAAAGGGTTGTATCCCCAATTGCGAAGATGGCAACACAAAGCTCGGTACCGTACTGGAATTGCTGCAGTGGAAGGCAGAGAATGCTGTGCCTAACAAATGATTTGAGAAGCTACTGAAAATATTGAAGAAGAAGCTTCCAAAGGATAACGAATTGCCCGACAGTACATACGCAGCAAAGAAGGTCGTATGCCCTCTAGGATTGCAGGTGCAGAAGATACATGCATGCCCTAATGACTGCATCCTCTACCACGGTGCGTACAAGGATCTGAACGGATGCCCGGTATGCGGTGCATTGTGGTATAAGATCAGACGAGATGACCCTAGTGATGTTGACGGCGAGCCCCCCAGGAAGAGGGTTCCTGCGAAGGTGATGTGGTATGCTCCTATAATACCACGGTTGAAACGTTTGTTCAGAAACGAAGAGCATGCCAAGTTGATGCGATGGCACAGTGAGCACCGTAAGAAAGATGGGAAGTTGAGAGCAGCCGCGGATGGGTCGTAGTGGAGAAAAATCGAGAGAAAGTACTGGCATGAGTTTGCAAGTGACCCAAGGAACGTATGGTTTGGTTTAAGCACAAATGGCATTAATCCTTTCGGGGAGCAGAGCAGCAATCACAACCCCTGGCCCATGACTCTATGTATGTATAACCTTCCTCCTTGGATGTGCATGAAGCGAAAGTTCATTATGATGCCAATTCTCATCCAAGGCCCTAAGCAACCCGGCAACGACATTGATGTGTTCCTAAGGCCATTAGTTGAAGAACTTTTACAGCTGTGGAATGGAAACGGTGTACGTACGTGGGATGAGCACAAACAGGAGGAATTTAACCTGCACGCGTTGCTGTTTGTAACCATCAACGATTGGCCCGCTCTCAGTGACCTTTCAGGACAGACAAACAAGGGATACCACGCATGCACGCACTGTTTAGAAGAAACTGAAAGTATATACCTGGACAAATGCAGGAAGAATGTGTACCTGGGCCATCGTTGATTTCTTCGGACCAACCATCATTGTCGAAAGAAAGGCAAGCATTTCAAAGGTGAGGCAGATCACGGGAAGAAGCCCGCCATGCGTACCGGTGATCACGTACTTGTTATGGTCAATGATTTACACGTAATCTTTGGAAAGGGTCCCGGTGGACTAGCTGTTCCGAATGACGCTGAGGGACACGCACCCATGTGGAAGAAGAAATCTATATTTTGGGACCTACCCTGTTGGAAAGACCTAGAGGTCCGCTCTTCAATCGACGTGATGCACGTGACGAATAACCTTTGCGTGAACCTGCTAGGCTTCTTGGGCGTGTATGGGAAGACAAAAGATACACCTGAGGCACGGGAGGACCTGCAATGTTTGCACGAAAAAGATGGCATGCCACCTAAGCAGTATAAAGGTCTTGCTAGTTACGCCCTTATGAAAGAAGAGAAAGAAATCTTCTTTGAATGCCTGCTCAGTATGAAGGTCACGACTGGCTTCTCGTCGAATATAAAGGGAATAATAAATATGCCAGAGAAAAAGTTCCAGAACCTAAAGTCTCATGACTGCCACGTGATTATGACGCAATTCCTTCCGGTTGCATTGAGAGGGCTTCTACCGGAAAACGTCCGATTAGCCAATGTGAAGCTATGTGCATTCCTCAATGCAATCTCTTAAAAGGTGATTGATCCAGAAATCATACCAAGGCTAAGGATTGATGTGGCGCAATGTCTTGTCAGTTTCGAGCTGGTGTTCCCACCATCCTTCTTCAATATCATGATGCATGTCCTAGTTCATCTAGTCGACGAGATTGTCATTCTGGGGCTCGTATTTCTACACAATATGTTCCTCTTTGAGAGGTTCATGGGAGTCCTAAAGAAATATGTCCGTAACCATGCTAGGCCAGAAGGAAGCATCTCCATGGGCCATCACACAGAGGATGTCATTGGGTTTTGTGTTGACTTCATTCCTGGCCTTAAGAAGATAGGTCTCCCTAAATCGCGGTATGAGGGGAGGCTGACTAGAAGAGGCACGCTGGGAGGGGCCTCAATAATATGAATGGACGGATATTCTTGGTCTCAAGCACACTACACAGTTCTACATAACTCTACCTTGGTGACCCCATATGTCGATGAACACAAGAACAATCTGCACTCCAATCACCCGGAGCAGTGCGACGACTGGATTACATGTGAACACATCAGGACTTTCAGTAGTTGGTTGGAAACACGTCTCAGAGGTGACAACACTGTTTGTGATGAGCTGTACTTGTTGTCCAGGGGACCATCTTTGACTGTATTGACTTAAAAAGGATACAAGATAAATGGGAATACATTTTACACGATCGCCCAAGATCAAAAGAGCACCAACCAAAACAGCGGTGTCCGCTTTGATGCAGCAACCAAGAGGGGAAAGGACACATATTATGGTTACTTAGTGGACATATGGGAACTTGACTACGAACATGATTTTAAGGTCCCTTTGTTTAAGTCCAAATGGGTCAATGTATCAGGAGGCGGAGTACAGGTAGACCCATAGTACGGAATGACAACAGTGGATCTGGAAAATCTGGGGTACACTGACGAACCGTTCATCCTAGCCAATGATGTTGCACAGGTTATCTATGTGAAGGACATGTCTACCAAACCGAGAAAAAGAAAAGATAAGGACATAGTTCTTTCAGGAAAAAGGGACATCGTGGGGGTGGAGGGCAAGACAGACATGTCTGAAGATTATGAAAAGTTTCATGAAATTCCTCCCTTCAAAGTCAAGGCTGACCCAAGCATCCTTATAAACGATGAAGATTATCAATGATTACGGCGCAATAAGCAAATGACACAAGCGAAGAAAAAGTGAAGACTTTCTCCCGCAACTATTATGATGATACCATGCCAACTTTGTAACAGAGGAGTATGATACCATTGTCCGTTTTGTACATGCACATGCTATGTGGGTGAAATTATGTTACCATGCCAACTTTCAACTTTTTCAGAGTTCATTTGAAATGCTTTAATGTCTTATGGTTCGGCCCTCATAATACCGGGACAAAAGGCCATTATTCAAATTTTAACTATTCAAATTTGAAAACTAATGGCACTAACAGAAAGTTTATAATTTTTGTGACCTAAAAGAAAAATAATTAAAAATAAACTTTAATAAAATAAATAAAAATAAAAACAATAAGTATTTTGTTGTAAGTAGAAACAAAAAATAAAGCAACAAAGAAAACAAAAAAGTGCCACCTACTGGGCCCCACGGCCTGAATATGACTAGAAACCCTACCATGGGCCAGGATTCAGGCCCGCAGGTGGCCCAATAGGCCGACAGGCACACATCATATGGTTAGGCCTGAAAGCCTACAATTGCGAGGAGCTCGAGAGGGTGGGCGCAGCAGCGCTTATAAACCACTCTCGACCTCTCTCAGCTAGCGAGGTGGTACTGAACTTTTGACGCGGGGCAGCACAGGGCCTTTGGTCCCGGTTGGTACCACCAACCGGGACGAAACAGGGTCTATTTGTACCGGTTTCGTTTGCATCGAACCGGAGCCAATTAGTATCCGTAGCCTAGCTCTTATGTACTTCATCTTTGTTGTGTCTCCTGGTATATGTTGAGTGCCACTAACTAGGGACTTATATAGGAGTTGGTCCTGGGTTGCGGTTCAGAAGTTTTAGATTCTATACCATCATGTCGCATACAGCTCTACAGGGGCCTCACATCCTGCAGGATTTTTATAAGCCTGTTCTCCCTCTTCCTGTAGATGCTTCCTCTCAAAGTAAACTAGATCGCCTCCTATTCTAGGATAATCCTATGAATCTGATATTGTCCTGTGAAGAATTCTCTAAATATCTCATAGAACTATTAACTATGTATATTTTAGGATTTGATTTTTTCTTCTATTAAGCGAGATCTATGCTCTATTTTAGTAGTAATTTCACAAATCTGTGATTCACTCACAAGTTCCTCAATAGTATCATTCCAAAGTTTAGCACTATTCAAAATTTGAAACATGAGGCACTGACAAGATACTAGTTTCTCTCCTGTTAAATTTTTTCTAAAGACTAATGGGCATTACAGGAGTTTATAATTTTTGCTAACCTACTAACAGTGTCACAATAATAAAGAATTAACGAGCAAAAAAATGAATATTAAATACTGCAAAAAAGATAAAAAAACTAGGGAAACGGACTACCTTGTGTACTAGTGAAGTTAGTACACAAACCTGTTTATTCAACAATTCCGTCTCCGACAACACAATTCAATAATTTGGGTACACTTAGTTCAAATTTGAAAACTGTGGCTTCACTAGCACTGAACAGCAAAGTTTTATTATTTTGCCTGGTGCGCCTAAACGGAGAACAAGAATTTTAAATTATAAGCACAAAAAACCAAACAAAAATAAAGTAATGGCAAAAATAAGAAGACAAAAGAGAATGGAATAACACAAAGCTATTTTTTAATAGCTTAAACTTATATCACGAATACTTGTTGTCATTCACACATTAAATTTCATTTTGCCTCATCGCAATATTCTTAACTTAATCTTCAACTTATTGAGAATATCTAATGCTTTATTCTCGAACAGCGAAATGGATTGCTCAAATCGGTACCGCACATTAATTTTCTACCTAACATAAGCAAAAAGAATTAAAAAAATAAAGCAAGAAACAAAAGAAAATAAATAATGCAAAAAACTGGAAAAAAATAGAAATAGCAACATTAAGTATTTTGTTGTAAGTAGAAACAAAATAAAATAAATAAAGCAACAAAGAAAACAAAAAAACAAAAAAAGTGCCACCTACTGGGCCCCCACGTCCTGATTTCGACTAGAAACCCTACCATGGGCCAGGATTCCGGCCCGTAGGAGGCCCAGTAGGCCCACAGGCAGATAAAGTGACTTTACGCCCGTAAGCCTGCATTTGAGAGCAGCTCGAAGTGGTCAGTGCAGCAGCACTTATTAACCACTGTCGAAGCCTCTCGGCTAGCGAGGTGGGACTAAATATCCCACCGCACCACGCCAGTTCCAGCACAAGGCCATTGGTCCCGGTTGGTGGCTCGAACTGGGACGAAAGGCTGCTATTGGTACCGGTTGGTGGCACCAGCCGGGACCAATACCCCCCCTTTAGTCCCGGTTGGTGCCACCAACCGGGACGAAAGGCCGGCATTGGTCCCGGTTGGTGCCACGAACCGGGACCAATGCTCTCAGTATATAAGAAAGCACTTAGCGTTTTTCAGATTCATCTGCACCAATTCCCCCGCTCCGACGACGCCGCCAGGCTGCCCGAGCTCCCCCCGTCGACGCCGTCGCCGCCATCTGCTGCCTCGTCGACGCGCAGCCACCCTGCCCCGAGCACGCCACCAGCGGCCCAACCCGACCACACCATGTGCCCCTGCCCCGAGGACGTCGTCGTCGCCCTAGCTGCCCCACGCCGCTGTCGCCTCTGCCTCGCCCTGCCCCGACCACGCCGCCGTCGCCCCTTCCCCTTCCCCGACCACGCTGCCGTCGCCTCTACCCCGACGCGCGCCATGCCCCTACCCCGATCACGCCACACCTCTCATCCCTTTGGTCAGGGCCGGCACCGCCCCCCTCTTCCTGGCTGTTTTTTTTCACATATATAGATGTTTCTTCCTGATTATATGTATATGTATGAGTATATGTATGTGTGTATATCTGTTTACATGTCCTTATTTTAGATTTTTTGTTTTTTGCATTTTTAGAAAAATGTATATATGTATGTATATATGTTTTCTGTGTGTATATATATATATGTTCATGTTCATAGATTTTTTTGGTGATATTAATTATTGTAAATATGGAAATATTTGTATATTCATATGAACAATGAATTAGGAAAAACCTTTACTTTTTTCGAAAATTTCTATTTGAACATTATTTTAAAAAAAGCAAGCAATACTACATCATGTATTTTTAAGAAGGAAGAAGAAGAAAAAGACTGAGAGGAAAAATGAAATAAGAAGCGGAAGAAAGGGGAAGAAGAGGAGAGGAAGAAGAGGAGAAATAAATAAGAAGAGGAAAAAAGAAGAAAAAAAAGAGGAGAAGAAGAAAGGAATAGAGAAGAAGAAGAATAAAAATAGAACATTCTATTTTTCTTCTTCTTCTCCTCTTTTTTTTTCTTATTTCTTTTTCTTCGATCTTCTCCTCTATTCCTATCTTCTTCTCCTATTTTTAATTCTTCTTCGTCTTCTTATTTTTCATCGGGTCTATCATCGTCGATATACCCCATGTCCTGATAACTTCAACACGAGGGGGGGGGTTCGACCTACCCCTCCCCGATAATATTATTTCCCATGTATGTATGCAAAAGTTACATTTTTAGAAAAGTTTTATATATGTAGCTGGGAAAGGAAGAAGAAGAAAAATAATGAGAGGAAAAAGGAAAATAAGAAGAGGAAGAAAGGAGAGGAAGAAAGGAGAAGAAGAGGAGAGTAAGAAGAGGAGAAATAAATAAGAAGAAGAAAAAAGAAGAAAAAGAAGAGGAGAAGAAGAAAGGAATAGAGGAGAAGAAGAGAAAATAGAATATTCTATTTTCTCTTCTTCTCCTCTATTTCTTTCTTCTTCTCATCTTTTTTTCTTTTTTTCTTCAATCTTCTCCTCTATTAATATCTTCTTCTCCTCTTTTTATTTCTTCTTTGTCTTCTTATTTGTTATCGGATATGTCGTTGTCGATATACCCCGTGTCCCGATAACTTCAACACGAGGGGGGGTTCGACCTACCCCCTCCCCGATAACATTATTTTCCCATGTATGTATGTCATCGTTGTCGATATAACCCCCTCCCGGATAACTTCGCCCGTGATAACCTATACCACGGGAGCACCCCCGGCCCTCTCGCTCGACCAAAACTCTCGAGGACACCCAAACCCTAGAAAAAAACGATGTCGGTCTCCTACCCCCTCCCGCCGCGCCCCTACCATTGAAGCGTTGCCGAGGCCACCTCAAACCTGGAATAAGCTAGGTCTACGTTTGCCACTAATATATCCACATGTTGTCATTGAGGGAGTCCTGGATTAGGGGGTCTCCGGACAGCCGGACTATATCCTTTGGCCGGACTATTGGACTATGATGATACAAGATTGAAGACTTCGTCTCGTGTCCGGACGGGACTCTACTTGGCGTGGAAGGCAAACTAGGAAGTACAGATATGGATATCTCCTCCTTTGTAACCAACCTCGTGTAACCCTAACTCCCTCCGGTGTCTATATAAATCGGAGGGTTTTAGTCCGTAGGACAACATACAATCATACCATAGGCTAGCTTCTAGGGTTTAGCCTCTCCGATCTCGTGGTAGATCAACTCTTGTAATACTCATATCATCAAGAATAAATCAAGTAGGACGTAGGGTTTTACCTCCATCAAGAGGGCCCGAACCTGGCTAAAACATCGTGTTCCCTGCCTCCTGTTACCATCCGCTTTAGATGCACAGTTCGGGACCCCCTACCCGAGATCCGCCGGTTTTGACACCGACATTGGTGCTTTCATTGAGAGTTCCTCTGTGTCGTCGGCGTTAGGCTTGATGGCTTCTACTATCATCGATAGCGATGCAGTCTAGGGTGAGACTTTACTCCCCGGACAGATCTTTCGGTTCAGCGGCTTCGCACTGCCGGCCAACTCGCTTGCCCATCTGGAGAAGATCGAAAGTTATGCCCCTGGACACCAGGTCAGGTTTGGAAGCTTAAATTACACGGCCGATATCCGCGGAGACTTGATCTTCGACGGATTATAGCCCCTGCCTTGTGCGCCGCACGGTCGCGATGAGTATGATTTAGCTCTACCATCAGATAGTGTTCAGGAGATCGCACCGGTAACTTCTCCGACCCTCAATTCGGAGCCAATCGCGCCATCCATGGACGGGTGGATAGACCCAGCCACGGAGGCCGTACCCTCTGCGGCGATCGAGCCAAATACCGACCTTACCCCTCATGAGAGTCGTGTTGTCAAATTGCTGGATCCTTCTCCGGCCACGGACTCCGAACCGCCTGCGCCCGTTCCTATCAAATCCGATCGGGCGCCGATCATGGAGTTTACCTCCATGGATATTTTTCAACACTCGCCCTTCGGTGACATACTGAATTCACTAAGTTCTCTCTCCTTGTCAGGAGAGTCCTGGCCGAACCATGTCCGGCAGGACTGGGATACGGATGATGAAGAAATTCGTCGCCCACCCACCACCCACTTAGTAGCCACTGTCGATGATTTAACCGACATGCTTGACTTCGACTCCGAAGACATCGACGGTATGGACGACGATGCAGAAGACGAACAGGAACCACTGCCCACAGGGCACCAGATGCCCACTTCATCACATGATGTATACATGGTGGACACACCAAAAGAAAACGACGAAGAGGAACGGAAGGACGCAACGAAGGGTTGTCCCCTCGAGAAGCAGTCAAAGTGGCAGCGTAAGCACCGCTCCAAATCCCGCCTCGGCAGAAACAACGATCATATAGACCCGGCGTTAGAGCAGGGTGAACCATCGCCGGACCACGGCAACACGGAGAATCAAACCGAACAACCCGACTATGTCAAAGATAATAATCCGGACGACATCACACCGGACAGGCACCCGGAGCAACAGAATGCCCATCAAAGGCTTGTCGCCACCGCGAGGAGTCTAAAAAAGCAGAAGCAAAGGCTCAAGGTTGCGCAAGACACACTGAGAATCAGATGGAGTAAAGTAGTCAACACAGCAGCGAAGTACGACGGTAATCGCCGCACCAAGAGCTACCCGAAGCGGAAGTTGCTACCTGAATTCGATGAGGAGGCCTTAGATCCCCCGCAACCAAGAATTAAAACGGCCATCTGACCGGATAGACGACCTCACGGTCAACATAGAGCGGCAAACAACGCCGCACATAAGCCAATACGCGATCCACGAGAGGGCTCGCATCAAAAGGATGGCGCAACCAGATCCATCTATGGACAACGCAAGCGCGCTCTAGCATACGATGCAACACAACAAACATCCGAACACCACGGTACACCCAGATACAGGGGTGCCGCACACCCCCTATGTTTCACCGACGAGGTGCTGGACCATGAATTTCCAAAGGGATTCAAACGACGGAACAACAGACCCTGGGGTCTGGATTGAGGACTATATCCTCCATATCCATATGGCTCGAGGAGATGATCTCCACGCCATCAAGTACTTACCCCTCAAGCTCAAAGGGCCAGCTCGGCAGTAGCTTAAAAGCCTCCCCGAAAGCTCCGTTGGAAGCTGGGAAGAGCTTGAAGACGCTTTTCGGGCAAATTTTCAAGGGACTTATGCCCGACATCCGGATGCGGACGATTTGAGTCATATAACTCAATAGCCCGGAGAGTTAGCCCGAAAGCTTTGGAACAAGTTTCTTACTAAAAAGAACCAAATAGTCGACTGTCCGGACGCCAAAGCCTCGGCAGCTTTTAAGCAAAGCATTCGAGACGAATGGCTTGCTAGACACCTCGGCCAAGAAAAGCCGAGAACAATGGCAGCATTAACAAGCCTCATGACCCGCTTTTGCGCGGGCGAGGACAGCTGGCTAGCCTGATGCAGCACCAGCGACCCAAGTACATCCGAAGTTAGATATGGAAACAGCAAATCACGACGCAGCAAAAATAATAGGCGCCGGAATAAACAAGACAACCCGAACAGCACGGCGGTAAACGCCGAATTCAGAAGCTCTCGGCCAGGTCAGCAAAAGCCGCCCTCTAAAGGCGCCAGAGATGAACTGTCCAGCCTAAACAAAATTGTGGACCAAATATGTCAGATCCATAGCACCCCCGATAAACATGCAAATCATTCCCACAGAGAATGTTGGGTCTTCAAGCAGTCCAGCAAGCTCAACGCCGAATATAAGGGGCAGGATACACCAAGCGAAGACGAGGATGAGCCTCGCAAGCAAAGCACTGGGGAACAGAAGAAATTTCCACCCGAAGTCAAAACAGTAAACATGTTACACGCGATAAAGGGGAGAAACAAAGCGGCACTCCCAGATAAATATGCCCAAGGGCCTATCACCGCGCTGTTCTGCCACTGGCCGTCTCAACCGATCACCTTCGACCATCAGGATTACTCGGCAAGTATCCGGCGCGCAGGATGGGCTGCCTTTGTATTATATCCAATAATTGACGGATACCACTTCACACAAGTCGCCATGGACGGTGGCACCAGTCTAAACCTGATATATCAGGACACAGTCCGCAAAATAGGGATAGACCCAACGAAAATTTGCCACAGCAATACTACCTTTAAAGGAGTAACGCCAGGCCCAGGGGCTCATTGCACGGGCACCCTGCTACTAGAGATTATATTCGGCTTCCCCGATAACTTCCATAGCAAAAATTTAACCTTCCACATTGCTTCGCTCCAAAGTGGCTATCAAGCACTACTTGGACGCGAAGCTTTTGCTCTCTTTAATGAAATACCGCATTACGCTTCCCTCACGCTTAAGATGCCCGGTCCACGTGGCATCATTACAGCAAAAGGAAATATTGAGCGATCCCTGCGCGCCAAAGAGAGTGCGGCTGCCTTGGCAGCCGCACACTAAAACGACCTCACCAACTAAAGCATTCGATAGGTCGTCAAGACCACGGACACGGTTAGACGAGTCCGGTGCAGCTATAGGTAATTCATACAGGTTTGATGGCCACACCCCTATTACAAATACAAGGGGCTCAACACTCGTAGACAAGTGCCAATTTTTACTCATCTTGAATTGTACATGGTTTCTTTAAACCTAGCTTTTTGCATGACAACTTTTCACCTAAGTTCCTCTCTTTTACAGATGACCATCGTGCTACACCCGTCCAGGATAAAAGCGGTATGGTTATTACCTGGGACTATGATCCTCTGTTTGCCGCTGTGGTCGGCGACAACCAGAGTCTCAGGGGCTACTATCTACACAGGGCACACCTAAAAATGTGCGGTACTATCACAAATGTATATCATTTTACGTACCTCAAAGCCCGTTAGTACACTCATAAAGGCGTCATGCAGATCCCTTCCATCACCTTACCCGTCAACGTATGGTGTTCTTCCAAGATGGTCGCTCGCTTCAGCAGATCCCTCAGTGCGTTCGACCGCATACCAGACGGCGCCGGACTCTTTTGTTTCCCCTCTTCAAGAGCCGGATACTAGGGACTTCGGGTGACCATAGGATTATCTTCTAGCCTCACCAGACCCGGGAAGGCCCTCCGTGACGACACTTCAAGGTCGCCCGCTTCTTGAGCGGGGGAGTCCGGGGGAGGCGTTTCGCTCTCAATCGTCTACGAAAGAAGATCCCCTGAAGACGAGCTCTGTTCAGAAGGGCTAAGATCCGAACTACAAGATAAGCGCTTCGATTATTTTCCTTGGAAGTAAGGTAGAATATCTTTACTATTAAGCATTTTTTGATCAATTGTGGCTCGTTAGAGGGCTGATCCCCACGCGGACTTTGTGAGGCAAGAGCACCCTCCGAGGCAGGACCCTCTGGTGGAGACCTCTTCTCCCGTTTGGAAGCCTTGGTTTCCGGATCTTCAGAGGCAGTGCTCTTCCTTCCCCGGAGTGATAGAATGTCAGATTCTTCCCCTTGGTTATCCTCCTTCATGGAGGTGCTCATTCCCTCGGCTGGAATTGGTAGCGGTGGGGGCCTGCTTTCGCCCTCATTATTCCCCCGTTCATCTTCCTTTGAGGGCGCCGGGCAAGGCGCTAGCTCGAGCATCTTTTCCAATACCGGATTGTCCAAACCCTCAGGAAGGGGGCCGAACACCGAATCATCTTCGCCTTTGTTAGCAAGTCCTGGTCAAAGAGTGATTTCTCAGAATGACATCATAATAAATGAAAGACGGTATGTTCGGCTAGAGGATTACTTACTTGGTCGGCAGTGCGGTTGCTACTCAGGCCCACATCCTCGGTAGTGTCTGGACACTCTATTTGGGGTCCGAAGAATGACTTGTGCATCTCCTCATGCGTCAGGCTGAGGAAATTCTGAATAGCGCGCGGTCCTTCTGGGTTGAATTCCCACAAGCGGAGGGACTAGCGTTTGCAAGGCTGGACTTGATGAACCAGCATGACTTGCACCACCATAACCAAACTAAAATCTCCCTCGAAGATATCCCGGATGCGGCTCGGCAGTATGGGCACATCCTTGGCTGGACCCCAGCTCAGCCCCCTGCTGATCCATGACATTAGTTGTGGTGGAGGGCCCGAGCGAAAGGAGGGGGAAGCTACCCACTTGGCACTTCTGGGAGCAGTGATGTAGAACCACTCCCTTTGCCATAATCCGGACACCTATGGAAAGGAACCTTTTGGCCACGGAGCTCCAGCAATCTTGCTTATTAATGCACCCCCGCACGCTGCATACTGCCCCTCGACTGTCTTCGGCTTCACATCAAAGGTCTTGAGCCACAGGCCGAAGTGAGGGGTAATGCGGAGGAAGGCCTCACATACGACAATAAATGCCGAGATGTGGAGAAAGGAATCTGGGGCTAGATCGTGGAAATCAAGCCTGTAATAGAACATCAAACCCCTAACGAAGGGATCCAGAGTGAGGCCTAGTCCTCGGAGGAAGTGGGAGATGAACAAAACATCTTCATTGGGTTCAGGAGTAGGGACGACCTGCCCTCGGGCGGGCAGCCGATGTGAGACTTCGACGGTTGGGTATCTTGCCTCCCTCAACTTCTTCATATCCTCTTCCGTGACGGAGGAGTGCATCCACCGGCCCTGGAGGCTGGATCCGGACATGATTGAAGGTCCGAAGCACCTGACCTGGGCTTTGAGTGTTAGAACTCGAGGCGGGGGAAGGATTCGATTGAGCACGAGAGGAAAAAATTAAATCCTTGACCCTTTATAAAGAGGGTGAATATCAAGCGTCCTCCTCATGGCCGTTTGGGACTTGCCTAAAATCTAGGAGTCCTAGGCACGGTTGGGTTACCCACGACCGTATTGATGAGAATCCCGTAATAAGGGGGACACGATCTCTGCTTCGACTAGACGTGTCAAGAAACTGCCTCACGTTATGTGCGGGGCTAGTTAAAGAAAAACGGTTCGAATAATCACCAAGCCATGGCATGATGTCATGTTGCCAAAACGTGTCAGCTGATTAGATTTGTGCAAATATTATTCTCTCTACGGTGGTATGTGGAACTTATTTTGCAGGGTCGGACACTATCCTTTTATTCGAACTCTTATGTGGAACTTATTTTGCAGGAACCCGCCTTGCAATGCCGAAGACAACACTACGCGCCAGACTCATCGTCATTGAAGCCTGGTTCAGGGGCTACTGAGGGAGTCCTAGAATAGGGGGTCTCCGGATAGCCGGACTATATCCTTTGGCCGGACTGTTGGACTATGAAGATACAAGATTGAAGACTTTGTCTCGTGTCTGGGCGGGACTCTACTTGGCGTGGAAGGCAAGCTAGGCAATACGGATATGGATATCTCCTCCTTTGTAACCGACCTTGTGTAACCCTAACCCCCTCCGGTGTCTATATAAACCGGAGGGTTTTAGTCCTTAGGACAACATACAATCATACCATAGGCTAGCTTCTATGGTTTAGCCTCTCCGATCTCGTGGTAGATCAACTCTTGTAATACTCATATCATCAAGAATAAATCAACCAGGACATCGGGTTTTACCTCCATCAAGAGGGCCCGAACCTGGGTAAAACATCATGTTCCCTGCCTCCTGTTACCATCCGCCTTAGACGCACAGTTCGGGACCCCCTACCCTAGATCTGTCGGTTTTGACACCGACAGTCATGTTTGTGTAATAATTGCCATGTTGTAATATTTGCAGAAACAATGGAGTTCGGACGAGACGAGGAACAAGAACAGGTGTTGGGGACATAATCTTAGCCAGAGGTGATGTCATGTCATATCTTAACGACAATGATGGTCTAAAAGCAGAACAGGGTGAAGAAGAAGCGGGCTACGGTGATCGAAGAATGGAGGAGGAAAGACATGATTATGATGGCTCCGGTGACCCAATGTTGGTGCAAGAAGGGGCCCGTGGTGACGGCTCCGGTGACCGAACAGAGTCTGACCAGGTAATTATTTTACTTAAGCCTGTGATGACTAGCTAATTGATGCATTCATTGTTTAGGTATGTACACATATTAATTAACTCTCGTCTAATTCTTCTTTTTTCTAGCCCTCCGGATCGAGCACAACTTCGGTAAAGAGACGAGGACCGAATAAAAAGTTGCGCTCGGATGAAAGGTTTGAGATCACAGCAATCGCGCGCGATGGCATGCCGATTGAACCCATCCGGACGAAGGAAACATTTGCTGCTTAGTGCGGGGTTCTTCTTAGGGACAAGATCCCAATCAGCATCCAGCAATGGTGTATGCCTAAGAACAAAGACCCTGAGGTGTCTTATGTCAATGATATGCAGAAAGATGATCTTTGGACTGAGCTGAAGGCAAATTTCACCCTACCGCCAGAGGAGGATCCGGAGAAGCCAGTTAAAGAGCAATTAATCAAGTCTCATGCTCTTAAGAAGATGGCAGACCTATTCAGGAGGTGGAAGAATGAGGTGAAAATGTTTGTCGACAAAGAAGAGACACCAGAATTCATCGGCAGATATGAGAAGATCAGAGATCACTGGCCCGCATTTGTGGCCTAGAATACATCGGAAAAGAGTAAGAAGATGTCAGCGACAAACAAGAAAAATGCTGCAAAGAAGAAGCTTCTCCATCGCATGGGGTCAGGTGGCTACCTCAAAGCCCGACCTAAGTTGGCCAAGGCTGAGAATGATCTGCTTGATAAAGGGATCGAACCAGAGACAATGAACTAGCCAGACCATTGTTGGACTTGGTTCTTCGGGGCTGGCGGAACCTTGGACCTTGTATCAGGGAAATGTGTTTGGACGGACGAGCAAATGAACATACCAGTCAAGAAGCTAAAGCACTATACCGATGCAGCACAGCAAGGGACATTCGTTCCAGACAGAGAGAACGACGAGCTCACAATGGCCCTCGGGAATCCTGAGCACCCTGGACGGACACGTGGCACGCCTGGCTCTTTTCCTTGGAAGGCTGGTTCTCCGGACGCAGGCGGTTACAAATTCCAGGAGAGGAGGAAAAAAGTGGAGCATGCCCAAATTCAGACGCTGCACGAAAGGGTTCAAGCAATAGAGGAACGAGAAGTAGCTCGCAGCAAGCGACCTGCCGAAACTACCCCCGAAGCTACCCCGCCATCTCAGCGGAGAAGCAGCGTGGCTTCCACCGAGCTGCTTCAACCGGAGCATGTCTTGACGGCTCCAGCTAGCTAACCCGTGGATGCTATCACGGAGTCTCAACATTGCCACCTTATGACGCAATGGCAGAACTTCAAAGTCAAGGAGGCTGTCGGCTTTGTTCGACCTACTGAACCCGGCACAACTTTTCACTGTAGTCCAATTCCAGAAGGATATGCCAGGGTGACGGTGGACGAAATAACAGAGGGATTTGAGGACCTCCAGCTTGACTACCCTACCGATGAAGGGGAGACTCGGCTGGGTTCTTGTCTATTGACTCCATGCCTATGGCGGAAGGAGCTCATCAAGCTTCTGAACTAGACGCCTCCGCCTCCTCCTCCGGCGAGTCTGGGCACTGCGCCTCCTCCTCCGCCTCCTCCTCCGGCGAGTGATCAGGGCACTCAGCCTCCTTCTCCGGTGCGTGGAGGCACTCCGCCTCCTTCTCCGCCTGTGCCGGCGCGCTCGAGCAGCCAGCCTCCTCCTTCTCCGCCTTGTCAGCAAGGGCAGAAGAGACCCGCCGCCGCTCCGGCTGCTCCGGCGCATCTTAGTCCTTCTCCTCCGCCACGTAAGCAAGGAAAGAAGACAGTCACAACTGCTCCGTTTGCTCTGCTGGTGTCTAGCAGTACAGCTAGAGGCGGGAGGCAATACAGATTCGGTCCTTCTCTGAAGACTCCAGAGAAGTTACCATACGAGAGGACCCCGGAGGAGAATGCCAAGATCGCGCGAGCCGAAGTGAGGAACTTCTTTGAAGGGGTGAAAGCAAAGAAACATCCACCTCCAGAGGAGAAGGTAGATCCGGTGAAAGCGAAGCGCACTCTGGCTGCCCTAAAAAAACTAACAAAGTCTCCGCCGAAAGGCAACTATGACCGCATTATTGCAAAGTCATTTGTCGAAGCGGAGCGGTCGGGAAGTACTGTCAGTTATCAAAGGTTAAAAGAATGACAAGCTGGGGAAAAAATTCCCCAGCTCTGCGAACAAGCAAACCAATCATGCCCCCCGCTCAAGGTGCCTACTAATGATCCGAGGATGGTGCCCAGTTATAGCAATCTTGGAGATTACCTGCCCGACGATGTACATTATGAGTTCTTGGAGGTGGGGGAACACAAATACGAGTATGGGAAGCCTCTCGTCAAAGATGAAAGATCTCTAACAACGATGATGCGAAGATTCCATGATTGGTACATGAAAACCTGCAGAGAGTCTGGGGGAGGAATACTTTGACGCCGAGAGTTAGAGAGGAGCATGACCTCGCTGGAATTGAACTGTTGAATGTTCCATTTGAGGAGTTCTTCCAGTTTTTCAATCAAAAGGCACTCGATAAAGCAACGGTGACTTGCTACTGTCTGTAAGTAGTACTACTTCTATCATTAAGTCTCTCTATATAGGTCAGCTCTTTCATTGCATGTATTAATAATTATCCTCACTATATTATGAAGAGTGAAGATCGCCGAATTGAAGAAAAGACAAATCGGTGATATTTGGTTCATTAACACAAATATCATAGATGCAACTGAGGTAAAATATTGTGCCGAAGATACCGAGGCCAACTTGCTACGATCGTTGGTAATAAATGGAAACAAGGATATAATACTCTTTCCTGACAACTTCAAGTGAGTGTTACTATCTTGTGCATATTTGGTTTCCCTTATTAGTCCAGGTTATAGTAATGTAATTGATGAGTTATGAATGCATGCGCAGCGTCCACTATATTCTCCTAGAGATTAAGCTTGAGCAGGGACTAGTAACCATCTTAGACTCGAGACGAAAAGATCGCCAGGACTATGCGGACATGACTCAAATGCTCAAGAAGTAAGTTAAATCGATCATTATCCACCATATCAACAACTTTGTTCATTTCCTGATATATCAAGTAATTGTTTTCTTTGTCTAGCAGGGTTTGGAGAAAATTCACCAAAAAAGCTTCGGGACTGCCGAAGAAGCTGCAATTTAGACACCCGAAAGTAAGTACTATAGTAACATGTTCCACGCTTCTCCTAGTGATTCAAGCGCTAGTTTCATCAATACCATTTATAGCATGCTTGCTTATCAGTTTGATTGACCTCTATTTCTTGTAAAGTGGTTGTGGCAGGAAGCCGGGAATAATTACTGTGGATACTACGTTTGCGAGTCCATCCGCCACAGGACCTATGAACGAGGGTACTCTGACGAATAATATGAAGTGCATAAGCAATAATATTCACAATTTTATTTTATTACCATCATTTGTGTTGAGTTTCATTTATTCATATATATATATATATATGTATTGACCCCCTTGTTCAAATTAGATGTTTCGGATGCGGGATGAACTCCTAGCACCAGATCGTATGCGAGCAATTCAAGAGGAATTGGCGGCATTCTTCCTTGACCACGTGATCACTGAAGACGGAGAATACTATGTGGACCCTGTGTTCATATATAATTAGGAGATTATATTGTAAGAGATAATTATTGTATATATGTAGCCAGTAGTGTCGGATAGATATACGAGAACTTGTTGTTCGACCAATCTCTCGGAGAAGGAGAGGTGGTCGATATCACTTCTCTCTGTATGCATATGTTCATGACGATCTTCTGTTCCCTTTATTTGCTTACTAGCTAGCGTGTCTAGTCCTCTCTATATATACGTATATATAGCGTCGTCCAAGCATGAACATAAGAGAGGACACTTCTCTCTATTAATTAGCTAGCTAACACAATATATGAAACACCTAAATTAAACCGCCAAAACCCCCACCCCCTTTCAAAAGAAAAACAAAAACCCAGCCCTGAAATGCTGACGCGTGGATGCCTATTGGTCCCGGTTGGTGCCACCAACCGGAACCAAAGGCCCTCCTGCCTAGGCTAGGCGCACCGGCCACGTGGAGGCCCATCTGTCCTGGTTCGTGTAAGAACCGGGACTAAAGGGTTAGGGCATTATTAACGACCCTTTCGTCCCGGTTCACAAACCGGGACAAAAGGCCCTTGTCAACTAGGACGAATGGGGGTTTTTCTACTAGTGGTAACGGACTATGTCCCTTATAGGGGATGTTAGGATGACACTGGCCCCTAATCCGGCTAAGATTTTGGAATCGTCGAAGTACATCACCCAGCTGGATTATGTGCCGTACTCTTTAGAGAGTTCGGCTTCTGTCCATTCGGTGACGAAATCGGCAAACACATTTTGATGGTAGCAGCTTGATGGCCCATTTTGCAATGCGGCCGGTGGCGTCTCGATTGTTTAGAATATCGTTGAGTGGTACCTCGGAGGCCACCGTGATCGAGCACTCTTGAAAGTAGTGTCGCAGCTTCCGAGATGCCATGAAAACCGCGTATGCTATCTTTTGATAGTGCGGGTATCGGGATTTACATGGTTTGAGAACTGCCGATACATAGTATACGTGTTTTTGGAGTGGTAATATGTCCCTCTTCCTCTCTTTCGATGACGAGTACCGTCCTCACCACCTGGTGAGTTGCAGATATATACAATAGCATAAGTTCGCCGATGTTAGGTGCGGCAAGGATTGGGTTGCTTGCTAGCAGAATTTTTATTTCTTCCAACCAAGTCGTTGCCGCGTCCGTCCACTTAAAGTGGTCAGTACATTGGAGCAGGCGATATAGCAGCAGCACCTTTTCTCCCAATCTGGAGATAAAGCGGCTCAAAGCTGCCATGTATCAAGCTAGTATTTGGGCCTGTTTTAGGTCTGTTGGTATCGCCAACTGTGACAAGGCTCGGATTTTGGCTGGGTTTGCTTCGATTCCCCTATTGAAAACGATGAACCCGAGCAACTTTCCGGTCAAAACGCCGAAAATGCATTTTTCGGATTGAGCCGTATGTCATATGTTCGGAGGTTGTCGAACGTGAGACATGAGTCGTCCACCAATGATTCGACATGTTTGGTTTTCATGACTACATCATCTACATATGCCTCCACCATCTTGCCAATTTGTTTTTCTATGCATGTTTCAATCATGCGTTGGTAGGTGGCACCGGCATTCTTATGTCCGAAAGGCATAGTGTTAAAGCAGAAAGGCCCATACGGAGTGATAAATGCCTTGTGGCCTGATCGGATTCCTTCATCTTAATCTGATGGTATCGGGAGTATGCATCAAGGAAACACACCGAATCGTTTCCTGCAATTACATCAATGATTTGGTCAATGCGGGGCAGTGGGAAGGGGTCCTTAGGGCAAGCTTTGTTAATGTCTTTAAAATCGACAGAAAGGCGCCAAGATTTGTCCTTCTTTGGTACCATCACCAGATTTGCTAGCCAATTCGGGTGTTTTATGTCTCGAATAAACCCGGCATCTAGTAGTTTGGCTAGCTTCTCCCCCATAGCTTGCTGCTTGCATTCAGAAAATCACCGTAGTGCTTGCTTGACTGGCTTGAACCCCTTTATTATGTTGAGGTTGTGTTCGGCCAGTCTGTGTGGGATCCTTGGCATATTCGAAGGGAGCCAGGCAAAAATGTCCCAATTCTCGCGCAAGAATGCTTTGAGTGCAGCGTCGATCGTCGGATCGAGCTGTGCTCCAATAGCTGTTGTTTTATTAGGATCCGTCGGGTGAACATGTAATTTGACTATTTCGTCTGCTGGCTTGAAAGAAGTGGATTTTGACCTTTTGTCAAGTATTATGTCATCTCTATCTACTATGGAGCGTAGGGCGGTGAGCTCCTCGGCGGCACGGGCCTCGGGTAATGCCTCGAGGGCCAGGGATGTGGTTTTGTTTTCGGCGCAGAGTGCTATGTCCGGATCACTGGCGATAGTGATAACTCCGCTGGGCCCACCCATTTTGAGCTTCATATACCCATAATGAGGTATATCTTGAAAGCGTGTGAATGCATCTCGCCCTAACAGGGCATGATATACGCTGTTGAAAGGTCCCACCTGGAAGATTAACTCTTTAGACTTGTAGTTCTCGGGCGCGTGAAATACCACATCAAGTTTTATTTTTCCCGGACACCGTGCTTCTCGGCTAGGGATAATACCTCGAAAGGTTGTGTTGCTCTGCTTGATGAGGCTTTTGTCTATTAGCATTTTGTTGAGCGTGTCCTCATAGATGAGGTTTAGTCAGCTGCCCCCGTCCATGAGCACTTTGGTAAGTCGAAAGCCATCCACAATTGGATTTAGAACCAAGGCGGCTGGTGCTCGGACTGATTGGGCCAGTGGTTTGTCAGTGGCATTGAAAGTTATCGCCATGTCGTTCCAAGGGTTTATTGCGGCTAATTGGTTAACTTCGGTGAGGTCGCGGAGCGCCTTTTACACAGATTATTTGAAGAAAAGGTCTCATAGACTGTAAATACATTGATATCATTACCCTCAAAGGAGTACCTCGCTGGGGTAGGGTTGGTGAGGATGGCCTCACCGCTTTTAGCCACCTACCAAAGTATCCAACATGCCCGAAGGCTATGTGTTGGTTCTGAATTCAGCGTCATATGTATCTGGCAAGGACTGTGAAGCCATTCATCAAGGACAGTCTTATGTCCCGTTAAGGGCTTACTTTTCTTGTCCGTGAAGTGATGATCAAGTGCCCCATGAGGGTGCATCCTTTTTGCCCGGCCGATGGGTGGCTTAAAGGCCGGTGGTTCCCATCGAGCTGTCTGTGCTTTCCAGGCACTTTCCAATGCGCCGTACTTCTGTACTATGTGTGCCAAATCTGCTAAGTGCAGTATGCGGTGTGGGTTGAGGGCATTGAGGATCCCTTCATCCGTATAGTTGCAGCAAAAAACTGATACCACAACATCGTCGCAGCAATCCTTAATTTTGTTTTTAATGAGTAAGAATCTAGCCCAAAAGTGATGTACTATTTCCTGAGGTTGCTGCCGTATATACATTAGATCACATATGTACAGGGGACCGGAGCTGCTTGGGGAGTATTGGTTGTTGTGGGTGGGCGGGTTTAAATCCGAAACCTGACCCACTGTGGAATCCGAGTTTTGAAAAAATTATGAGGTCACTAGCCTAGGATCCGGAGTGTCCTTAGGCTCAACGCCTCATTCTATGTTCGGAGGACAGATGGTCTCTTCTCAAGGATGGATGTCCGGCTCGTAGGGCCCGGAGATCCGACCACAGTTTGTTTTTAGCATAGGAGGAATGATATCCTCGACTTGGTCTTCCATGATGGTCACTAGGTGGGTGACAGGTGGGGACGTGATTTCCCTCTGATCGGGTTTAAGCCCAATCAGATCATAATCTGTTGAGACCCGCAGGGCAGCGATGCGATCTAGCATTTCATTTAAGGACGAGATATCTGCCGGATCCATCTTATCGATGCTTTCGGGGTTCATGCAGAGATGGTTTTTGATGGTCCGGGGGACCGCTTTAGGCACGATAGCCGGGCGGGCACCCACGGTGAAACTACCGATCTGGAGGATCTGCCGAGGAACTAGGGCCCTTCCAGAGGTGATCTCGTTGCTGACGACAAGGCGAGCCATCGATTCTTCTATTGACAACACAGATGAACTCTCAACGAAAGCACCAAGATGGGTGAGTCCTGGACTAGGGGGTTCTCGGGCGTCCGGGCTATGTGATATGGGCCGGACTGATGGGTCAAGAAGATACAAGATCGTAGGGCCTTCCCGCATGTCCGGATGGGACTCTCCTTTACGTGGATGGAAAGCTTGGCGTTGGGATGTGAAGATTCCTTTCTTTGTAAAATGACTCTGTACAACCCTTGGTCCCTCCAATGTCTATATAAACCGGAGGTTTTAGTCCGTAGAGACAATCAGAATTCATACAGGCTAGACATGTAGGATTTAGCCATTATGAACTCGAGGTAGATCAACTATTGTAACCCATATACTCATCAAAGTCAATCAGGTAGGAAGTAGGGTATTACCTCCATCAAGAGGGCCCGAACCTCGGTAAACATCGTGTCCCCTACCTCCTATTAACTTCGATCCTCAGACGCACAGTTCGGGACCCCCTACCCGAGATCGGCCTGTTTTGACACCGACATTGGTGCTTTCATTAAGAGTTCCCCTGTGTTGTCGACAAAAGGTTCGATGGCTCATTTGATTATCTACAATGATGCTATTTCGGAGGAGAGTTTCCTCCCCGGCCAAATCTTCGTATTTCGTGGCTTCGCACTACGTGCCAACTTGATTGGCCACTATCAGTGTCAAAACTGGCAGATCACGGGTAGGGGTTCCCGAACTGTGCATCTACAAAGGTGTTAGGCGGAACGGGGTCGCATTTAGCGCCCATTCGAGCAAGGATGTCCGCTGCTTGGTTACTGTCTCGGGTCACGTGGTGGAACTCAAGCCCCTCGAACTGAGCTGATATTTTGAGCACGACATTGTTGTAAGCTACCATCTTTGGATCTTTTGTGTCGAATTCCCCGTTTATTTGGGATATTGCGAGATTTGAATCCCCTCGCATCTCGAGGCGTTGTATTCCCATAGAAACATCCATCCGGAGACCATGCAGTAGGGCCTCAAATTCGACTGCGTTATTGGAGTCCGTATACATGATTTGCAATACATACACTAGTAGAAAAGAGGCCTTTGGTTCAGGTCGGGTCAGCCCATTAGTCCCGGTTCATTCCGGAACCGGGACCCATGGGGGCATTGGTCCCGGTTCATGAGGCCAGGGGCCTGCCGGGCCTCGTGGGGGCATTGGTCCCAGTTTGTCTGGCCCCATTGGTCCCGGTTGGTGGGACGAACCGGGACCAATGGGCCTCGCTCCTGGCCCACCACCATTGGTCCCAGTAGGTGGCTTGAACCAGGACCACAGGCTTCCCTTTGGTACCGGTTCATGCCATGAACCGGGACCAATGAGGTGCCTATATATACCCCTCGCCCGCAAGGAGAGCACCCCAGTGCTCTGTTTTTCTCTGGCCGGCGAGCGGAGGGCTTTGTGGTGCTGTAGCTCACCTCTTATGCACATGAGGTGTTCGATGAAATGCCCGAGCCACACTAGTTAAGCTTTCTCCTCTCAAAGCTCGACCTCAAAGCTCCATTTTCCTCGAGATTTGACTAGGTTTAGCGGCCCTTCACGTCCCATTCCCGTCTTCACGCCGTCGATCGCCCTCACCGATCTCGTCATCGGCACCACCGTGGTGAGCCTCTTGTTCTTACCTTCTTTCTGAAAGAAAAAAATTCTTACTTTAGATAGATACTTGTCTAATTTTCTTACTTTTATTATTGCTTGTTATTATATAGTGCGATGGTTTTTGTATCCGCCCCCATCGGCCCTCGTCCTGGCTATGATTCGGATGTGGTATATATTATCTTTTTATAACTATTTGGTTCATCTATTGCTTATGACAATTATGCCGACCAACGTGACATAGATTTTATTTATCTAGGAGGTAGTTGAACCAGAAATTCCAACCGACCCTATTGTCGAGAGGTTAAATTTAGTTGAAGAAGAAAACAATTACTTGAAGAAAAAAATAAAAAAAATTGAGGAGGAGAAGATGATATTGGAGTTGCATGTTGCGGATGTCGTCGATGATCACAAGATCAAGATGGATGCAATGCGGTTGAAGATGAGAAAGATTAGAAAATATGCCATTCAAATATGCCATTCATACCAAGCTTGGTATCATTATGCCGTTGTATCAATTGTTACCTTGGTTGCGATTATGATCGCATTTGTTTTCGCATTGAAATGTTTTACATAGTTTCAATGTATGGTTTAATTAATTAGATGCTCTGGAGAGCTATATATTGTTAGATGAGAACTATGTATGTACTTTTGTTTTAATGTGATGATGAACTTCTATTAATTTGGTCACTTAATTATCTATTCATGATGTTCTGTAATGGTTTTTGATGCACTTAATTATATATAATGCATGCAGATGAACCGGCAATGGATGTACGGTGACAGACACACCTCCGAGTACATTAAGGGCATGCATGATTTTCTCAAAGTGGCCGAGGCAAACAAGCATAATGGTTTTATGTGTTGTCCATGCCCTAAATGTGGGAATACGAAGTCTTACTCTGACCAGAAAATCCTTCACACCCACCTGCTTTACAATGGTTTCATGCCACACTATAATGTTGGGACGAGGCACGGAGAAATAGGGGTTATGATGGAAGACGGCGAAGAAGAACAGGACGATCACAACTATGTGCCCCCTGAATACGGTGATGCTGCAACGGGGGAAGCTGCTGAAGATCAAGAGGAACCAGACGATGTGCCCAATGATGCTACAACGGGGGAAGCTGCTGAAGATCATGAGGAACCAGACGATGTGCCCGATGATGATGATCTCCGCCGGGTCATTGTCGATGCAAGGACGCAATGCGAAAGTCAAAAGGAGAAGCTGAAGTTCGATCACATGTTAGAGGATCACAAAAAGCGTTGTATCCCCAATTGCAAAGATGGCAACACAAAGCTCGGTATCGTACTGGAATTGCTGCAGTGGAAGGCAGAGAATGCTGTGCCTAACAAAGGATTTGAGAAGCTACTGAATATATTGAAGAAGAAGCTTCCAAAGGATAACGAATTGCCCGACAGTACATACGCAGCAAAGAAGGTCGTATGCCCTGTGGGATTGGAGGTGCCGAAGATACATGCATGCCCTAATGACTGCATCCTCTACCGCGGTGCGTACAAGGATCTGAACGCATGCCCAGTAAGCGGTGCATTGCGGTATAAGGTCAGACGAGATGACCCTAGTGATGTCGACGGCAAGCCCCCCAGGAAGAGGGTTCCTGCGAAGGTGATGTGGTATGCTCCTATAATACCACGGTTGAAACGTTTGTTCAGAAACGAAGAGCATGCCAAGTTGATGCGATGGCAAAGTGAGGACCATAAGAAAGATGGGAAGTTGAGAGCAGCCGCGGACGGGTTGTAGTGGAGAAAAATCGAGAGAAAGTACTGTCCTGAGTTTGCAAGTGACCCAAGGAACTTATGGTTTGGTTTAAGCACAGATGGCATTAATCCTTTCGGGGAGCAGAGCAGCAATCACAACACCTGGCCCGTGACTCTATGTATGTATAACCTTCCTCCTTGGATGTGCATGAAGCGAAAGTTCATTATGATGCCAATTCTCATCCAAGGCCCTAAGCAACCCGGCAACGACATTGATGTGTTCCTAAGGCCATTAGTTGAAGAACTTTTACAGCTGTGGAATGGAAACCATGTACGTACGTGGGATGAGCACAAACAGGAGGAATTTAACCTGCACGCGTTGTTGTTTGTAACCATCAACGATTGGCCCGCTCTTAGTAACCTTTCAGGACAGAAAAACAAGGGATACCACGCATGCACGCACGGTTTAGAAGAGACTGAAAGTATATACCTGGACAAATGCAGGAAGAATGTGTACCTGGGCCATCGTTGATTTCTTCGGACCAACTATCAATGTCGAAAGAAAGGTAAGCATTTCAAAGGCGAGGCAGATCACCAGAAGAAGCCTGCCATGCGTACCGGTAATCACATACTTGCTATGGTCAATGATTTACACGTAATCTTTGGAAAGGGTCCCAGCGAACTAGTTGTTCCGAATGACGCTGAGGGACACGCACCCATATGGAAGAACAAATCTATATTTTGGGACCTACCCTACTGGGAAGACCTAGAGGTCCGCTCTTCAATCGACGTGATGGATGTGACGAAGAACCTTTGCATGAACCTGCTAGGCTTCTTGGGCGTGTATGGGAGGACAAAAGATACACCTGAGGCATGGGAGGACCTGCAACGTTTGCACGAAAAAGACGGCATGCCTCCGAAGCAGTATAAAGGTCCTGCCAGTTAAGCCCTTACGAAAGAAGAGAAAGAAATCTTCTTTGAATGCCTGCTCAGTATGAAGGTCACGACTGGCTTCTCGTCGAATATAAAGGGAATAATAAATATGCCAGAGAAAAAGTTCCAGAACCTAAAGTCTCATGACTGCCACGTGATTATGACGCAATTGCTTCCGGTTGCATTGAGGGGGCTTCTACCGGAAAACGTCTGATTAGCCATTGTGAAGCTATGTGCTTTCCTCAATGCAATCTCTTAGAAGGTGATCGATCCAGAAATCATACCAAGGCTAAGGATTGATGTGGCCAATGTCTTGTCAGTTTCGAGCTGGTGTTCCCACCATCCTTCTTCAATATCATGATGCATGTCCTAGTTCATCTAGTCGACGAGATTGTCATTCTGGGGCCCGTATTTCTACACAATATGTTCCCCTTTGAGAGGTTCATGGGAGTCCTAAAGAAATATGTCCGTAACCGCGCTAGGCCAGAAGGAAGCATCTCCATGGGCCATCACACAGAGGATGTCATTGGGTTTTCTGTTGACTTCATTCCTGGCCTTAAGAAGATAGGTCTCCCTAAATCGCGGTATGAGGGGAGGCTGACTGGAAAAGGCACGCTGGGAGGGGCCTCAATAATATGAATGGACGGATATTCTTGGTCATAAGCACACTACACAGTTCTAATAACTCTACCTTGGCGACCCCATATGTCGATGAACACAAGAACAATCTGCGCTCCAATCACCCGGAGCAATGTGACGACTGGATTACATGTGAACACATCAGGACTTTTAGCATTTTGTTGGAAACACGTCTCAGAGGTGACAACACTGTTTGTGATGAGTTGTACTTGTTGTCCAGGGGACCACCTTTGACTGTATTGACTTAAAAAGGATATAAGATAAATGGGAATACATTTTACATGATCGCCCAAGATCAAAAGAGCACCAACAAAAACATCGGTGTCCGCTTTGATGTAACAACCGAGAGGGGAAAGGACACATATTATGGTTACTTAGTGGACATATGGGAACTTGACTACGAACATGATTTTAAGGTCCCTTTGTTTAAGTGCAAATGGGTCAATCTATCAGGAGGCGGAGTACAGGTAGACCCACAGTACGGAATGACAATAGTGGATCTGGAAAATCTTGGGTACACTGACGAACCGTTCGTCCTTGCCAATGATGTGGCAAAGGTTATCTATGTGAAGGACATGTCTATTTAACCGAGAAAAAGAAAAGATAAGGAAGCGAATACATCATACGATGAGCCAAAGTGCCACATAGTTGTTTCAAGAAAAAGGGACATCGTGGGGGTGGAGGGCAAGACAGACATCTCTGAAGATTATGAAAAATTTCATGAAATTCCTCCCTTCAAAGTCAAGGCTGACCCAAGCATGCTGATAAATGATGAAGATTATCCATGGTTACGGTGCAATAAGCAAATGACACAAGTGAAGGAAAAGTGAAGACTTTCTCCCGCAACTATTATGATGATACCATGCCAACCTTGTAATAGAGGAGTATGATACCATTGTCCGTTTTGTGCATGCACATGCTATGTGGGTGAAATTATGATACCATGCCAACTTTCAACTTTTTCAGAGTTCATTTGAAATGCTTTAATGTCTTATGGTTCGGCCCTCATAATACCAGGACAAAAGGCCATTATTCAAATTTTAACTATTCAAATTTGAAAACTAATGGCACTAACAGAAAGTTTATAATTTTTGTGACCTAAAAGAAAAATAATGAAAAATAAACTTTAATAAAATAAATAAAAATAAAAACAATAAGTATTTTGTTGTAAGTAGAAACAAAAAAATAAAGCAACAAAGAAAACAAAAAAAGTGCCACCTACTGGGCCCCACGGCCTGAATATGACTAGAAACCCTACCATGGGACAGGATTCAGGCCCGCAGGTGGCCCAATAGGCCGACAGGTACACATCGTATGGTTAGGCCTGAAAGCCTACAATTGGGAGGGTGGGCGCAGCAGCGCTTATAAACCAATCTCGAGCTCTCTCAGCTAGCGAGGTGGTACTAAACTTTTGATGCGGGGTAGCACAGGGCCTTAGGTCCCGGTGGGTACCACCAACCAGGACGAAAGAGGTCATTGGTCCCGGTTCGTGGCACCAACTGGGACCAATGCTCCTCGCCCCTGGCCCATGACCATCAGTCCCGGTTTGTGCCACAAACCGGGACTAAAGGGTTGGTCCTCGTTGCGGTCAGAGTTTAGTCTCACCTCGCCAACCGAAGGGGGCTCACACCGATTTATAAGCCCTTCCCTCTCTTCCTTGTTGAGCTCCTCTCAAAGTGAAAATAGATGCCCTTATACAGGAAATTTAACCTAAATTCAGAATGAATTTATCTGAAATTCATAGAAATTTACTATGAATTTAGGTTGAATTTTCTCTATAAGCGAATCTATGCTCATTTTTTAGTAAGTTAATCACAAACTTGTGATTCGCACAAATTTCATAAAATTCAAATTTTAACTATTCAAATTTGAAAAC